>NC_069500.1:1134208919-1134508919 GCF_027579735.1 Bombina bombina
TCTCCCTATATGGATTTGGAACATCTAATTGATCGATTCATAGTTAAAATGTATTAAGAAAATCTGACCTCATTTCTAACTATGTTCTTATATATAAAGAAAGTTGTGCATTTCCATATTGTATGTGAACATGTCATGTTAAGAATTTTCTGTCCCTTTAAATAAGCATCTACGGGGTTTCTCATACCTGGGGGCTCAGGTGTATTTAAGTAGCATGATTGCATGAACTTATCAGTCCATGAATAAGGCAGAGGGCTGCCGAAACGCGTAGGACCTGTTTTTGTGTACCCCTGATGCAAGGGTTACTAGCTTTTATGCAGTTTTATATTATCATTCATTTTATCACTATCTTATAATTTCTTTAATATTCTTTTAAATTGTATTCATCTTTTACTATTCGTTATTGTTATTAGTTCTTATAAAGACTTGATTACACATGCTATGTTTATGGATAGACCCAAACATGTAATCGACCATCATTACTTGCTCGTCTGATCACTGATTCTGTGAGCTGGACTGGATTTTACAAATGGAAGTAAAGGTTTTAATATTTTTGTTTTTATTTTGGCACTGTTTAGAACTTTTCTCCTTGGCCATTTAAAATAGCCCTGTCATATTTCTTAAGGTTACAGTGCAGGTCTAGTGCAATAACCCATTTGTTCTGTGTAAGATTAAGCTATTGTAATCCAAATCCATCCTGATCACTGCTAAATGAACTGAAAGCTATATGTATATAGTATATATTTTTTAATATTTACATTTACTGATTTTAAAAGAACAATTTTCTGGTTCTTTTGAAATTCCAGGTCACCAATGCTTGATCCCAATTGAAAGCCCACTTAAGAAGATGCCTGTACTGATAGTGACACCAATACTGTATGAGTGTGACTTTATAACAAACATTAACAGAAAGTAATTGATCTCACTTTTCCTGAAGATTTCCTTAGCTGTACAGGATATCATGTACTCTATATACATACAGATGTATACTGCCCTCTGCAGGTGACTATACAATGACTTAAGTTTTAATGAATTAAAACCATGTATGCCAATAAACCTCTGAAATGTCACCTGTTGTACATGTGCAAATATGTAAAAAAGGTAGTTTTGGTGCTTTATCGAGTGAATCAGATAGAGCATGCAATTTAAGGCAACTTTCTAATTAACTCCTATTATACATTTTTATTCATTCTCTTGGTATCTTTATTTAAAAAATTAGGAATGTTAGCATAGGAGCCGGCCCACTTTTAATTTAGCACCTGGGTATCACTTTCTGATTGGTGCCTAAATGTACCTACCAATCAGCAAGAGCTACCCAGGTGCTGAACCAAAAAGGGCTGGCTCCTAAGCTTACATTCAAATAAAGATACAAAGAGAACAAAGAAAAATTGATAATAGGAGTATATTGGAAAGTTGCTTAAAGGGACATTAAACCTAGAAAAAATTATTTCGTGATTGAGAAAGAGAATACAATTTTAAACAACTTTCTAATTGACTTCTATGATCTAATTTGCTTAATTCTCTTGATATTCTTTCCTGAAAATCATATCTAGATAGGCTCAGTAGCTGCTGATTGCTGGCTGCACATAGATGCCTCATGTGATTGGCTGACCATGTGCACTGCTATTTCTTCAACAAAGGATATCTAAAGAACGAAGCAAATAAGATAATAGAAGAAAACTGGAATGGTGTTTAAAATTGTATTCTCTGTCTGAATCATGAAAGAAAAAAAAAATGGGTTTAATGTCCCTTTAAAATTGCATACTCTATATCTGAATCATGGAAGTATAATTTTGACTAGACTATCCCTTTAAGTCTAAAAATTGATAAGTGTAAAAAAAAAATCAAAAACCTTTTGAAAAATGTATTGTGATCGCTGAGAACGCCACCATCTTGGAGCTTATATGTGTTATGTAACTTTAAAATTGTGGGAAAAAAATGCAAAATGGTAACAATTCTGCTCAATATTATGTGAACTAAACTAAAGTGAAAGGTACAGCTGTAAAAAAGCCAGTAACATCACAGATCAGTGAAAGTGCAGAGGATACAATAATATGCGTGATACAAGATGGCGGTTTCCAGTGTAAAATTTGTTCTTTCATGATTCAGATAGAGAATACAATTTTAAACAACTTTCCAATTTACTTCTATTATTTTATTTGCTTCCTTCTCTTGTTATCCTTTGCTGAAAGGTTTATCTAGGTAAGCTCAGGTGCAGCAAAGAACCTAGGTTCTAGCTGCTGATTGGTGGCTGCATATATATATAATAATAATATATATATATGTAGAGTAAAGGAGTTTAACACCTGATTTCCAAAACCGGAGTATAAATGAGTCCACATATATGAAAACATATGCCCCATTGAATCTATATAAAAGACCAGAGTTATCCCCAATTGTCTCAGTGTTGATGCTGACTACGGCCATGAGCCGAAACATGTCAGCATAATTTGTACTCCTTACAAGTGTGCTTGTTTTATTTAGACCTCCAGTTTTTAATGATCCAGCTTGGATTTTTAATAAAGATTCGATTTTTTACTTCACCCTGCCGTGGTATATTCCTTTTGTTTGCTGCCTATATATACCAAGAGAATGAAACAAATTAGATAATAGAAATAAATTAGAAAGTTGTTTAAAATTGTATTCTCTATCTGAATCATGAAAGAACAAATTTTGGATTTCATGACCCTTTAACCCCTTAATGACCACAGCACTTTTCCATTTTCTGTCCGTTTGGGACCGGGGCTATTTTTACATTTCTGCAGTGTTTGTGTTTAGCTGTAATTTTCATCTTACTCATTTACTGTACCCACACATATTATATACTGTTTTTATCGCCATTAAATGGACTTTCTAAAGATACCATTATTTTCATCATATCTTATAATTTACTATAAAAAAAATGATAAAATATGAGGAAAAAATTGAAAAAAAACACACTTTTTCTAACTATGACCCCCAAAATCTGTTACACATCTACAACCACCAAAAAACACCCGTGCTAAATAGTTTCTAAATTTTGTCCTGAGTTTAGAAATACCCAATGTTTACATGTTCTTTGCTTTTTTTGTAAGTTATAGGGCCATAAATACAAGTAGCACTTTGCTATTTCCAAACCATTATTTTTCAAAATTAGCGCTAGTTACATTAGAACACTAATATCTTTCAGGAATCTCTGAATATCCATTGACATGTATATATTTTTTTTTAGTAGACATCCCAAAGTATTCATCTAGGCCCATTTTGGTATATTTCATGCCACCATTTCACTGCCAAATGCGATTAAATACAAAAAATCGTTCACTTTTTTACAAATGTTTTCACAAACTTTTGGTTTCTCACTGAAATTATTTACAAACAGCTTGTGCAATTATGGCTTAAATGGTTGTAAATTCTTCTCTGGGATCCCCTTTGTTCAGAAATAGCAGACATATATGGCTTTGGCGTTGCTTTTTAGTAATTAGAAGGCAGCTAAATGCCACTGCGCACTACATGTGTATTATGCCCAGCAGTGAAGGGGTTAATTATGGAGCATGTAGGGAGCTTTTAGGGATAATTTTAGCTTTAGTGTAGTGTAGTAGACAACCCCAAGTATTGATCTAGGCCAATTTTGGTATATTTCATGCCACCATTTCACCGCCAAATGCGATCAAATTAAAAAAAAACGTTACATTTTTCACAATTTTAGGTTTCTCACTGAAATCATTTACAAACAGCTTGTGCAATTATGGCACAAATGGTTGTAAATGCTTCTCTGGGATCCCCTTTGTTCAGAAATAGCAGACATATATGGCTTTGGCGTTGATTTTTGGTAATTAGAAGGCCGCCAAATGCCGCTGCATTTCACACGTGTATTATGGCTAGCAGTGAAGGGGTTAATTAGGTAGCTTGTAGGGAGCTTGCAGGGTTAATTTTAGCTTTAGTGTAGAGCTCAGCCTCCCACCTGAAACATGAGACCCCCTGATCCCTCCCAAACAGCTCTCTTCCCTCCCCCACCCCACAATTGTCCCCGCCATCTTAAGTACTGGCAGAAACTCTGCCAGTACTAAAATAAAAGCTATATTTGGGCTTTTTTTGTGTGTTTTTTAGCATATTTACATATGCTGCTGTGTAGGATCCCCCCTTAGCCCCCAGCCTCACTGATCCCCCACCAAAGAGCTCTCTAACCCTCCCCCTCTGCCTTAATGGGCGCCATCTTGGGTACTGGCAGCTGTCTGCCAGTACCCAGTTTAGTGAAAAAATTTGCCTTTTTTAAAAAAAAAAAACCTTTTCTGTAGTGTAGCTTCCCCCCCCCCAACATCAACCCCCCACCCCTTCCAGATCTCTTAGCTGTTTATTTACAGCTTTCAAAAATGTTTTATTTTTTTACTTTTGCAAGTTTATTTTTCTGTAGTGTAGCGGTTCCCTCCCGCTCCCGCCCCGTGCACGCGCCCGCCCGCCGCCCCCCGTGCACGTGCGCGCTCCCACCCCTCCCGCCCCCGATCCCGCCCCCCTCCAGTCCACTCGGCACATCTATGGCCGCCCACCCGCCTCCCAGACTTGCTCCCACCCACCAACGATACCGGCCACCGATGACCGGTGCAGAGAGGGCCACAGAGTGGCTCTCTCTGCATCGGATAGCCAAGGGGGGTTATTGCAGGATGCCTCGATATCGAGGCATCACTGCAATAACCGGAAAGCAGCTGGAAGCGAGCAGGATCGCTTCCAGCTGCTTTCCAGACCAAGGACGTACGCCACACGTCCTCGGTCATTAACTGTCTTTTTTTTTTGAGGACGTGTGGCGTACGTCCTTGGTCGTTAAGGGGTTAACTTCTGGATTCTGTAATAAGATAAAATACATGAAAGGCTTTAAAGTGAAGGTAAACTTTCAAGAATGAGTGCCCGTTTTTTGAAAATACTATTAAAAACAGAGGCACTTTCATTCATGAAAGTTTACATTTCACCCGTTTTCTTAAAATATACTTACCTTTACTTCTTAAAGCCGCTCCAGCGCTTCACCAGCCCGTCGCAAGCCTCTTCATACGACAGCAATGACGATTCCAGCATCCTCCAATCACGGCTTCCCCCACGGGGGAATCATTCCCTGAGGCAATGCCGTGATTGGAGGAAGCTGGTTTTGTCATTGCTGGGTAAGTTAACCAGGAATAAGCTGGCGGAGCATCGTTTCAGAACAGTGATCCGGCGTTTCAGATGAAAAAGGTAATTTAGATTGGGGGGAGTTAATGATTCAGAGGCAAAGAGCAGGAAAACAAATAAAGAAACTGAAAAAACAAAATAATATTGGAGAACTTTAAAGTCAACTTTAGTATAATCGCTATATATGGTAATGAAATGCATTTAATATGTGAACTTTCATTCATGATTTTTTTCTATTTTTACCCCTACTTATTTACCTTTAAAGCCGCCAAACTTGATCGCCGTTCCTCGGCCCCCATGATTTTTTTTTTATTTAGCTATGTAAAACCCACCACCCACCCAACCAACCCCCCCAAATAAAAAGCCTATCTAAAAAACCTAAGCTCCCCATTGCCCTGAAAAGGGCATTTGTATGGGCATTGTCCTTAAAAGGGCATTAAGCTTTTTACCTGCCCAGACTGTACTCTAAAAATAAAACCCACCCAAAAAAACCTTAAATAAACCTAACACTAAACCGACGATCCACTTACAGTTTTTGAAGTTCTGCTTGAAGGATCCATCCAGCCGGCAAGAAGTCTTCATCCGGGCATCAATAAATCTTCATCCAGACGGCCTCTTCTAGCTTCATCCATCCGGCACGGAGCGGGTCCATCCTGAAGAAATCCGGCGCAGAGCTCCTCTTCAATACGGTCTCCGCCGTAAACTGGAACTTGAATGCAAGTGATGTTATCCAAGATGGCATCCCTTGCATTCCTATTGGCTGAAAGGTTCCAATCAGCCAATAGGATTAGAGCTGCTAAAATCCTATTGGCTGTTCCAATCAGCAAATAGGATTTGAGCAGCTTTCATCCTATTGGCTGTTCCAATTAGCCGTATTGAAGAGGAGCTCTGGTTTATTTAATAGTTTTTTGGTTGGGTTTTATTTTTAGAGTAGGGTCAGGGCAGGTAAAAGAGCTAAATGCCCTTTTAAGGGCAATGCCCATACAAATGCCCTTTTCAGGACAATGGGGAGCTTAGGTTTTTTTTGGATAGGCTTTTTATTTGAGGGGGTTGGTTGAGTGGGTGGTGGGTTTTACTGTTGGGGGTGTTTGTATTTTTTTTTTAAAAGTAAAAGAGCTGATTTCTTTGGGGCAATGCCCCGCAAAAGGCACCTTTTAAGGGCCATTGGTAGTTTATTGTAGGCTAGGGTTTTTTATTTGGGGGGGGGGGGGCTTTTTTATTTTGATAGGGCTACTAGATTAGGTGTAATTCATTTTTATTTTTGATACTGTGTTTTTGTAACTTTGTGTTTATTTTATTTTTTGTAATTTAGTAATTTGTAATAGTAGATTTAAATAATTTGAGTAGTTAATTTAATTGCTAGTTTAATGTAATTTTAGTATAATAGTTAGGGTAGGTTAATTAATAGTTTAATATAGTTTATTTTAATTCTAAAGCTAAATTTTAAATTATTATAAGATAGAGATGATGTAATTTTAAGGTAAAGTTAGCGGCTTGTTAGGTTTAGGGGTTAATAGCTTAATTTAGTTTATGGCAATATAGGGGTTAATAGGTTTAATTAATGGTACTGATGTGGGAGGCCAGAGGTTTAGGGGTTAATACGTTTATTTAGGTGGCGGCGTGGTCTGGGAGGGGCGGGATAGGGGTTAATACATTTATTTAGTAGCGGCGGGTCCAGGAGCGGCGGGATAGGGTTAATACTTTTATTTAGGTTGCTGTGATGTCGGGGCAGCAGATTAGGGGTGTTTAGACTCTTTGCTTATGTTAGGGTGTTAGGTGTAAACGTAACTGGTTTCTAACCATAGAAATCAATGAAATATCTGGCAGCATCGAACATAACTTTTGCTGCTTTCAGACTCCCATTGATTCCTATGGCATCCGCGGCCTCCAGGGTGGAGGATTGAAAACCAGGTACGCTGGGCCGGAATAGCCTTGAGCGTAGCTGTTAACTATTTGATAACTTTGAAAAAGTGTCAAATAGTGCCGAATGTGTATTCGGAACATCTATAATGACGTAAACATCGATCTGTGTCGGATTGAGACCGGCGGATTTTATGTTACGTCATAGATTTCAACTTTTGCCGGTCTGTAGGCTTTGATAACTAGGTCGGATCAAGCTGGCCACAATTACGCTGCGGAATTCCATCGTATTTGCGGTTGATGGCTTGATAAATATCCCCCTAAGACAAGCCCCGCCCCTGAAATCTGCAAGAATTTGCAAAGAAGAACAGCGCTTATTGCAGGGGGTATTTCCCTTAAATTGTGCAGTGATACTTCTTTAAAACATTACCAACCAGAAAGAGTAAAACATTTAAATAAAAAAAAATAGCCATCTGCATCAGCAGAAGGTTCAGCCCTGATTTGTTAAACTAAAATCATTATATAAAATTGAACAATACGTCAATAGCATACCCGAATATAATGATGTGCAGAAAACTGCATTTGTTCATGTATTGCATAAAAATCAATACGTTTTAGTGACACATTAATATCTTGACTTTTAATATTTTACATCTCAAAAACAAATAACGCACTAGGGATTGGCGAATGTTTTGCAACATTTGAAAAATTAAACACATGTTAACATTTGTTCATTCTTTCCGAATTTTGAATGTTTGTACAACATTCTAACATTACTTTAATGTAATAATATTACTAATACAACCCTAAATATATTATTCAATTCAAATATTTCTAATTTAAAGGATTACTTTCTGTTATAATTTTTAAGCTAAACAACTAACATATTAAAGTTAATAAACATTAATTAAAACCTACTGACCTATATTTTCTCCAAAACGAAGTTTCATAACGTTCTAAAAGTTATATCTTTATTCGCCGATGATGTCACGTTATCCGGCCCACTATTTTCAGCACCGCATGTTCAAAATACTTAATACCAATAACTTTGTGTTTAAAGCACCATTTTGAAACCTAGGTATTGTAAACGGATTGGTACAGAGCAAAGGATATCCACGGAGTGGGTTTGGAAAACAATTAAATTTGCAGACAAGTTTTCTGATATACGGTAGAGATATGTTGATGAAATGCTATTGATAAAAAGCAAATTTGGGGTAGTTAGTTAGTAACAGGCATAGAAAATATTTACTTACAGTGGCCCTTTAAATATTGCATAATTCTAATGGAATTAGAACAATTGAACTTTTGAATAGTATTTGTTAAATCAAATGTTACATTCAAAATTTTGGAAGTGGATATTTGATCTAATTATGAACATTTGAAAAGGAATGTAATATTTAGAATACAGAAATAACATTAATACATTTTCATACTTATCAACACTTGATTGTCCAAAACAAATGTCCACAGGACTATTCATTCTACCAAGCGAACTTTCATCACTTTTGCCTTTCCCTATAACACACACTAAAAAAACAAACGCCTAGATTATGAATCTTGCGTTAGCCTTAAAAAGAGAGGTCCCAACGCTGCTTTTTAACGCCCACTGGTATTATGAGTCTGTTTTAAGTGGTACAATAAAATCATGATGTTTTAATACAGTTGGTGGTGCAGCTATATCATTATTTTTGGACTGACTTTTTGGGACCTTGGTGCAGGTCCAATAGTTGGCACACCTACAAACAAGTTTTGTTACACCCTTGGTGCTTGGGCAATTCTTTGTTTTCTACGGTATTATGAGTCTTGAAATGACAGGCTCACCACTCACTTTTTTGGCCAGGTTCTCAAACATACGGCAAATCCATGTACATCAATTGCTTATCCTATTTTTACAATGGGATTTGCCTAACGCCGGTATTACGAGTCTTCCAAAAAGTGAGCAATAGTGATTGCATCAGCCAATAGGATTTTTTCTACCTTAATTCCAATTAGCTGATAGAATTCTATCAGCCAATCGGAATTGAAGGGACGCCATCTTGGATGACGTCACTTAAAGGAACCGTCATTTAGTAAGAAGACGTCAAAAGAAGAGCATGCTCCGCGTCCTATGTCTTGAAGATGGACCCGCTCCGCGCCGGATGGATGAAGATAGAAGATGCCATCTGGATGAAGACTTCTGCCCGTCTGGAGGACATCTTCTTCCCGGCTTGGATGAAGACTTCTGCCCGTCTGGAGGACCACTTCGCCCAGCTTCGTTGAGGACTTTGGCCCGGTTGGGTGAAGACTTCTCAAGGTAGGGTGATCTTCAAGGGGTTAGTGTTAGGTTTTATTAAGGGGGGATTGGGTGGGTTTTAGAGTAGGGTTAGGTGTGTGGGTGGTGTGTTTAATGTTGGGGGGTATTGTACTTTTTTTACAGGTAAAAGAGCTGATTAATTTTGGGCAATGCCCCGCAGAAGACCCTTTTAAGGGCTATTTTTAATTTAGTATAGGGTAGGGCTTTTTATTATTTTGAGGTGCTTTTTTATTTTATTAGGGGATTAGATTAGGTGTAATTAGTTTAAAAAACTTGTAATTATTTTATTATTTTCTGTAATTTAGTGTTTGTTTTTTCCGTACTTTAGATAATTGTATTTAACTGTAGTTAATTTAGGGAATTAATTTAATTATAGTGTAGTGTTAGGTGTAATTGTAACTTAGGTTAGGTTTTATTTTACAGGTAAATTTGACTTTATTTTAACTAGGTAGCTATTAAATAGTTAATAACTATTTAATAACTATTCTATCTAGTTAAAATAAATACAAAGTTGCCTGTAAAATAAAAATAAATCCTAAACTAGCTACAATGTAACTATTAGTTATATTGTAGCTATTTTGGGGTTTATTTTATAGGTATTTAGTTTTAAATATGAATAATTTAGTTAATTGTAGTTATTTATTTAGATTCATTTAAATTATTTTTAAGTTAGGGGGTGTTAGGGTTAGGGTTAGACTTAGGTTTAGGGGTTAAGAACTTTAGTATAGTGGCGGCGACGTTGGGGGCGGCAGATTAGGGGTTAATAAATATAATGTATGTGTCGGCGATGTTGGCGATGTTGGGGGCAGCAGATTAGGGGTTAATAAGTATAATGTAGGTGGCGGCAGTGTCCGGAGCAGCAGATTAGGGTTAATAATGTTAATAATATAATGTAGATGTCGGGGGTGGCAGATTAGGGGTTAATAAGTATAAGATTAGGGGTGTTTAGACTTGGGGTTCATATTAGGGTGTTAGGTGTAGACATACATGTTATTTCATCATAGGAATCAATGGGGCTGCGTTAGGAGCTTTACACTGCTTTTTTGCAGGTGTTAGTTTTTTTTCCAGCCTGCTCTCCCCCATTGATTCCTATGGGGAAATCGTGCACGAGCACGTTTTACCAGCTCACCGCTACCGTATTCAGCGCTGGTATTGAGGTGAGATGGGGAGTTAAATTTTGCTCTCCGCTCACTTTTCTGCGGCTAACGCCGGGTTTGTAAAAACCCGTAATACCAGCATTGTCTGTAGGTGAGTGCTGAGGGAAAACTGCTTGTTAGCACTGCATCCCTGTTAACGCAAAACACGTAATCTAGGCGAAAGCTTTAGTTTTCTGCAAGATATTAGTTTAACAAAAAGATTTCAATGGATCTGAGCCAATAATTGTTTATTATCAATATTTTTTATTCTGTGTATTTTCATATCATGTATTAAAATTAAAGTGCAGTCAGTTATTTTTCGGATTATTATATCCTGGGTAAAATATTTAACAGCAGTAAAAAGATACTACATTATATCCCACAGTAAGAATCAAAAGAGTGAGAAAAATAAAGTGATACACTCAGGGGCGTATTATGGCATAGGCCAACAAGGCCGGTGCCTGGGGTGGCGGATTTGCCCTATCCTCTCTCTAAAAGCCAGCACACAGTACAGTGAGCAGTAAAGTGCAGGCTTTTACAAAAAGAGACAAGGCACGTGCGCTGATTAAGGTCGCTTTTCACAGGCAGTGCTCCTTTAAACCTTTTGCTTCATTTAGAGCTGCCGGCATTTTTGCAGTGGAAGCAATTTTAGTGATAAACTTGCCCGAGGCTGGAGGAGAAGACCGTGTGCCGATATACTGCCTTCCCTTGTAAGCTGTGGTGGGTCTGTAAGCGCAGTGCTTATTGCAGGTCTTAGTAACTAACAGATTGAAAGCATCTGTGCACTGCTTAGATCAGCTTGTGATGTCTAATCATAAACTCTCAGTGCTAATGTATGTTAGCTACTAATAGCTAGCTTTCTCTGCATTCATGAACCCATGGAGTAAACGGACACTTAAAAAGTTTCATTACCTGAATGATGGTAAATACTGTATGTTATTGCATGTGATGGGCAGTGATTGTTTCAAAGTGTATTCTTCTTTTCCTCCCTTCCTCTCTCCCTTATTTCCCTTTCTCCCTCAACTCCCTTCCTCCCTCAAGTCCCTCCCATATTTCTTTCCCTTCCTCTCTTCCTACCTCCCTTCTTTCCCTCCCTTTTTTCTTTCATCTCCCTCCCTTGCTCCCTTCTTTCACTCCTTTCTTTCCCTCTCCCCTTTTCTCCACTCCCTCCCCACTTTTTTTCTCTCTCTCTCCCTCCCTTCCTGCTTTCCTTTCCCTCCCTTTTCTCCCCTTCTTTTCTCTCCCTTCTACCAGGGAGACAACGGTATGAGATGCATGCAATTCAACCTACCTGTATGCAAGTGTTTTTCTAGCCCATTTTCAATTGAAATGTTTAAAAAAAAAAAAAACATTTTACACACTGACCCAAAAAAATATTAAGGGGAAAAAAGGCCTAAAACCTTGGGGGGCCTAAGGCAGCAAAAACCTAAATATACTTGAAAGAACTAGGTTGTCAGACTGAAATCACAATATACAGAGGTTATTTTAAAGGAGCATTACATTAAAATATATAAAAGAAGAATATGCATTATTTAAAAACGTAGCAATTTTGCTTATTGAAGGATTATTAAGAGTTCACTTTATTAATATCAAAGCAAACTAATTCTACTCGGCGATGTCAAACCACTAGAAATTAAATCTTTGTAACTCTACTTCAATAGACAGCTTCTTTAAAATATTTTTAAAGGCATACATTTTTAAAGCTTTATTTTTGTAAATAATGGTCTTATCATGCTTAATATCTTCACATTTTTTTTTATACCTTTTGTCTCCATAACAAACTACTTTATTCTATTACTCCTACCCCCTCACCACCTGAACTGTTCATTAGCCCATCTCTCTTAACCTCACCTTACGTTTGCATTCATGAAATTCACACATTCCTAAAGACTCTCCCCCCCCCCCCCTTGCACTTCATCCAAAAAAACAGTCTCATTACTGCAAATCTGCATCTCATCTTATGTCACTCTCCCTCCTGCTCATACTAGCTTCTGGTGACACCTCCCCTAATCCTGGTCCCCCACAACTTCCTAGCCTTGCACATCCATGTGTGCCTTTCAATAGACTTCAAAAACAAAATTCTGGTAACCTTATTCTCATTCCTTTTGCATCTAAAGCTGCCACTCCCTTCACTTGTGCACTGTGGAACTATCACTCTGTTTGCAACAAACTCACTTCAATCCATTACCTATTTATCTCTCACTCTCTCAACCTTCTGGCTCTTACAGAAACCTGGCTCTCTGCTTCAGACACAGCATCCACTGTTGCACTGTCACATGGGGGCCTCCACTTCAGCCACTCCTATGTCTGGCAATAGACAAGGAGGTGGTGTTGGTATTTTACTTTCCTCTCGTTGCACCTTTCAACAAATACAGCCCTTCTCTTCCCTCACATTTTCTTCATTTGAAGCACACATGATTAGTTTATTCTCTCCCCTGTCTATACGTTTTGCAGTTATATACCGCCCCCCTGGCTCCTCAACTCAATTTTTAGATCACTTTGCTGCCTGGCTTCCTTATTTCCTCTCATCAGACACCCCTGCCCTCATTCTTGGTGACTTCAATGTCCCTCTTGACAATCCCACTGCCTCCCCTGCAAAACAACTTCTGCAACTCTCTTCCTCCTTTGGCCTGTCACAATAGACTGACTCTCCCACTCACAAAGATGGTCACTCCCTCGGTCTGATTTTCAGCTATTGATAAACTATCTAAAATTTCACAAACTCCCCTTTTCCTCTTTCTGACCATCATCTCCTCACTTACAACATCACATCCCTCCCTACAACTCCCCCTCCCTCTACCCCCTCACACCAAACTTCACAGAAGCACCAAGTCATTAGATCAGCAACAGCTTGCTAGCTCTCTTGAACCTCTCCTCTCTTCCATCCCCTCCTTTTTCTGCCCTGACCAATCTATCTGCCACTATAACTCCACCTTTAAATCAGTTATTGACAATCTGGCCCCACCTACCATAGCTCAGAAACCATGCTCTCATCCTCAGCCCTGGTATACTCCTCTGACACTGTACCTACGCAGATGTTCCCGTACTGCTGAGCGACACTGGAGAAAATCTCAGAGTTCAGCTGACTTTCTTCACTACAAGTTCATCTTGAACTCCTACTATTCTGTCCTTAATCTTTATAGGCAACAATACGTCTCTATTCTCATCTCTTCTCTTTCCTCTAACCCAAAACGTCTGTTTTCCACATTCAATACTCTTCTCCACCCACCCCCACCTCCGAATACAACTTCTCTCTTAGCTCAATATTTTGCCAGCCACTTCAATAACAAAATTGACTCCATTAGATATGAAATCATCTCTCAACATACTAGCAATCTCCTATCCCTTCAAAAACTCCCAATCATCCACAACTCAAATAGCCATTAATTTAGCTCTTTTGCCCCTGTTACAGAGGAAGAGGTTTCTGCACCTATACTGCCCCCCCACCTCAATACCTGTCCCCTCAACCCCATCCCCTCACAGCTACTCCCCTTCCTATCTTCTACTCTTACCCCTAAACTCACACACATCTTCAACCTCTCCCTCAGCATTGGTATATTTCCCTCATCTCTAAAACATGCACTGGTCACACCTATCACCAAAAAACATTTTCTCAATCCAACCTCCCTATTCAACTACCAACCATCCTATTTCCCTTCTCCTTCTTGCCTCGAAGCTCCTTGAAAAGCTAGTATATGCACGTCTATCCTATTTCCTTACACTAAACTCTCTTCTTGACCCACTGCAATCTGGATTTCATCCCCATCACTCCAAAGGCTCTCTCTGCTTATCCTCCTTGATCTGTCTGCAGCCTTTGATAGTGTTGACCACCCTCTTTTGCTCCAAAACCTCCAATCCTTCTGCATCTGTGACACATGTCTCTCATGGTTCTCTTCCTATCTTACCCTACCTTTAGTGTAGCCTTTTGTGGAGCATCCTCTGCCCCGTTACAACTTTCTGGTAAAGTGGATGGTGTAAACCGAGCGCTAGTATAGGTGCCTAAAGCTCTCTTCCAAAAAGTCCCCTAGCAGACTTAAGAGGTATAAAATGAAAAAGGTGTGGAAGGGATCGCTAAGAGCTAAAAGACTATTGTGGTCTGTGTAAACAATTGTGGTCTGTGTAAACAATGTAATACATATACTTCCAATTCAATACATAAAATTGCAATAACAATAAAAGAATACAATGAGAATGATAAAAACAAAAGAACAATGGCTAAAAACTGCATGGATCCATGGTGATATCTAAAAGTTAATACATGTAATAAAGATGATCTCTCATAAGGATCAACAATAGTATAAAAACAAATATGAATTCCGACTTAAGGTGTATGTGACAATCACAGTTAGTGTAAAAGCTGAATAAACATAAAAAATTAAAAAGGCCAATGCATAGGAGTGTCCAAATATAAAGTGCAATGAGTGCTACAGTGTCCAAAAAATGCACAAAAAGTAAGCGATGAGTGTCCAAAAATATGTGTATCCAAATAATAGTCTCCAACCAATGGTGTATCATAATCAATGCAAAATTAGGCGTGTGGTTAAAAAGTGAAAAAGCGTGGAGTATGTTACTGTGAGATGTTACAAGAATCCCCAAGAGTCATTCCAAATTGTACCGTTTGTTGCTGACTCCTCTAGAAGTATATCCAGATGAAGAAAAAAGTTATAAAAGTGGAAATTAAAAAATAAAAAATAAATAAAGGAAAAAATAGGAAAAAAAATAGTAATAAAAAATACAAATATCCTGGACCTGTGAATAAACAGAAAAAAACAATGGTGCAATAACGTTTTTACACTTTTAAAATCAATAGAAATAAGCTCACCAGTAAGTCAACGCGTTTCGGCCTTACCCGATACACATATTTTTGGACACTCATCGCTTACTTTTTGCGCATTTTTTGGACACTGTAGCACTCATTGCACTTTATATTTGGACACTCCTATGCATTGGCCTTTTTGATTTTTTTATGTTTATTCAGCTATTACACCAACTGTGATTGTCACATACACCTTAAGTCTGAATTCATATTTGTTTTTATACTATTGTTGATCCTTATGAGATATCATCTTTATTACATGTATTAACTTTTAGATATCACCATGGATCCATGCAGTTTTTAGCCATTGTTTTTTTGTTTTTATCATTGTCATTGTATGCTTTTATTGTTATTGCAATTTTAAGTATTGAATTGGAAGTATATGTATTAAATTGTTTACACAGACCACAATAGCCTTTTAGCTCTTAGCGCTCCCTTCCACACCTTTTTCATTTCCGTTACCACTTTCTGTTGGGGTTCCTCAAGGCTCTGTCCTCGGTCCCCTTCTCTTTTCAATCTACACATCATTAGGTTCCTTAATAATGTCCCACGGGTTTCAATACCATTTGTTTGTTGATGACACCCAAATCTATCTCTCTGCACCAGACCTACCTCCTTCCTTACTAACCCATGTCACTAACTGTCTTTCTCATATCTCATCTTGGATGTCCTCTCACTACCTTAAGCTAAATCTCTCCAAAACTGAACTTCTTATTTTTCCCCCTTCCTCCAAAATCTTCACCCCTCAATTTTCTATAACTGTTGATAATTCCACCATTACCCCGCATGCCTGATGTCTTGGGGTCACACTTGACTCAGACCTTTCTTTCATTCACATTCAGTCCTTGGCTAAAGCCTGCTGCTTCCACCTTAAAAACATCTCTAAAATTAGACATTTCCTTACACAAGATACAACTAAGATTTGAATCCACTCTCTCATCCTTTCCCGTCTTGACTATTTCAATTATGTCCTCTTTGGTCTCCCTAGCTGCCATCTAGCTCCTTTACAATCCATAATGAATGCCTCTGCCAGGCTCGTCTTCCTTACATGTTGCTCTTCATCTGCTGCACCTCTCTGCCAATCCCTTCACTGGCTTCCTCTTGCCTCCAGGATTAAAGACAAAATCCTCACTCGGACATACAAAGCCCTCAACTGCACAGCTCCCCCTACATTTCAGACCTTGTTTACAGATACTCTCCCTCCCGTCCCCTTCGCTCTGCTCACAATCTCCTCCTCTCCTGTTACTTCCTCACATTCCCATTTACAGGACTTCTCCAGACTGGCTCCCATCTTGTGGAACTCCCTGTCTAGCTCCACAAGACTCTCCCATAGTTTTAACAGCTTCAAGCGCTCCCTAAAGACTCTACTATTCAGGGATACATACAACCTACACTAACCTTTCCTAACTTCATTGCTTTCCCCTTAAACCCCTTAGAATGTAAGCCTATGAACCCAGCTGTTTGTAGATCGCCTTCATAAGAGCCGACTACAACAGTACAACTCTCGGAAGGGCCCTCTACCCATTTGATCCCTGTAAATGTTATCTTGTATACCGCCTATGCTTATACTGCTGCAGAATCTGTTGGTGCTCTACAAATACCTGATAATAATAACCATCATGCAGAAAGTAATTTATATACTTTGAAATATCAGTCTTCTAGAATTACCCGCACTATGGGGATTTTTCTTAAATGTACTTCTCTTTAGTACTGTTTCACAAAGACCCTGTGTTTAATTACATGCTCCACAGTATCTTTTCGCTGAGCATACACCATTAAATGTGATTCCTGCTGTTAAATTTATCATGTGGGAAGTGATTAAATTCCACTTACTAAACATTTTAGAAAAAGGCTATTACTAATCAGTGTGAGCTAGATTGCTTTAATATTGATTTAATTCCAATATAAAGACAGAACACAATGATTTCCGTATTAAAATAGATACATTTTTTCTATATAATATTGATGTGGTTTAATATAGCACTGCAGTCTGATCTTAAAGTGAATGTAAAGTTAAAGGGACACTATACCCAATTTTTTTCTTCCATGATTCAGATAGATCGTGCAATTTTAAGCAACTTTGAAATTTACTTCTATTATCAATTTTTCTTCATTCTCTTGCTACTTTATGTGAAAAAGAAGGCATCTAAGCTAAGAAGCCAACCAATTTTTGGTTCAGTACCATGGACAGCACTTTTTTATTGGTTCTGTCCAATCAGCAAGGACAACCGAAGTTGTTCACCAAAAATGGGCCGGCATCTAAACTTACATTCTTTGAAATTTGAAAGTTGCTTAAAATTGAATGCTCTATCTGAATCATGAAAGAAAACATTTGGGTTCAGTGTCCCTTTAAGCCTACTGCCTCACGGCATTGTATGGACCTTTAAAAATGAGACAGAGTTTAATTCACAATTTTTTTTTAAATATTTATTTATTTTCAGAATGTTTTAGCTTTTTACCCCTCCACGATAAGCGCAGCTCTCCCGACAGCCATATTGTCTAATTGATTGACAGATGATGATTGTTAAAACAACTAATCCTTTTTCAATCCCTTTGCATAAATGTCACTAATCCTTTTTCATTCCCTTTGCACAATCGTCATCTGTCAATCAAGTAGACAATATGAAGGGGAGGAGAGCTGCGCTTATCGGCGGAGGGGTAAAAAGCTAACAAATTAAGAAAATAAATAAATATAAAAAATGGCATTAATTAAACTCTGCCTCATTTTTAAAAGTCTATACACTGCCATGAGGAAATAGGCTTGACTTTATATTCACTTTAAGTCCCATGGCATTATTTAAGGCTACTATTTATAGATTATGTAAACCAATCAAATAAGATGAATAACTATTAATAGATAAAAGTGTTAACACTCTCTTTCTGTTCTTGCCCTGCATTATGTGACTGCCTTCCTACTGCCCCTACTTCCATAACCACAAAGTGTCTCTCTCCCTTCTATAGCTGTGCCTCCCTCTGAGGAGTGCTCTGTGTCTCCTTCCTCTATCTCTGGTTTACTCTCCATCTGACTAAGTCATAAAGCACAAAGTAAAACAAAGCTGAACCATCTAAATATAACCCTTACCTAACCTAGTTAAACCCACTCCCTCTCTCCTTACTACTTCCTCCACCCACATCATACCCCTTGTCTCCTTACCAGAAACCTTCATAATCCCACCTTGGACGTCCTAACACTTACCTATCCTATTCATACTGCTTTCCTTACTATAATCCCTATTCTTTTCTTTACTATTTTCTCTACTTAACTATTTAATCTAATACTACAATACTATATGTATAAGAGAAAAAGAAAGGCAAGAATTTTAGACAAAAAGAAAGTTTGAATTGAAGGGTTAAGGGTATGCAAGGACTAGATTTGAAAAAAAATGGTGAGTGTATATTCTATGGGAGAGTTAACAGAGGGGAAAGAATTAAGGGCAATATTACTAGTGGAGCGCAAAATTGCACTTTTGCGAGCATTATATTTGCGCTCCACTCCTAATACCAGTGCACGCAAATGTGTACTGATATTACTAGTTAAGCACAATGCAAACGCAACCTCGAGTTCACATTACATGAGAGCATTACACAAGAGCGTGCTTCCATAGGCTCCAATAGGAACCTTATTCTCATGCCGGTAGTCACGGCAGAGAACCTACTGCAGTGAAGGGGGTAAAGCGTGCAGAGATTGGCAGCAAAGTTTAAATATATATGTATATGAATATATACATATCTATTTATGTGTTTATATGTGTATAAACACATATTAACCCATAAATATATATGTATATTAGACCTTTAATCAAACCCACAATTTCTGATGCTCCATATACTCATCTAGTCAAATGAAGGCCAGTTTTATTGCTTCTTTAATCAGCACCACAGTTTTCAGCTGTGATAACATAATTACAAAAGGGTTTTCTTATGATGAATTAGCCTTTTTAAATGATAAACTTAGATAAGCAAACACAACATGCCATTGGAGCAAAGGACAGATGGTTGCTGAACAGGCTCAAGATGGTAAAAAACAAACTTTCTTCTGAAACTTGGCTAAGAAACTGAAGATCTCATACAATGCTGTATACTACTGCCTTCACAGAACAGAGCAAAGTGGCTCTAAACAGAACGAGGAGTGGGAGGCCCTGGTGTACAACTGAGCAAGTGGACAAGTACATTAGAGTGTCCAGTTTGAGAAAAATACTCCTCACATGTCCTCAACTACCAGCTTCATTAAATAGTACCCGCAAAACACCAGTCTCAACTTCAACAGTAAAAAGGCAACTCTGGGATGTTGACCTTCTAGAAAGAGTTGCAAAGAAAAAGCCTTATCTCAGACTGGCCAATAAAAAAGAAAAAATTAAAGGGACAGTATACACCAATTTTCATATAACTGCATGTAATAGACATTACTATAAATAATAATATGCACAGATACTGATATAAAAATCCAGTATGAAATCATTTAAAAACTTACTTAGAAGCTCCCAGTTTAGCTCTGTTTAAAAGGTAACTGGAACACCGACTGCAAGTGGGAAATTACAGATACTCCCCCCTCCCCCTTAATCTGCAAATGAAAAGACTCCTTAGTCAAACAGGAGCAAGCTGGAGGAGGTATACATCAGTATTCTCCTAAAACTTTGGGGCTTGTTTAGGAGTCTGAAAATAAGAGCAATGTTATTTCAAAATAAGAAAAATAAGAAAAACTATACATTTAAAAAAAAAAAAAAAACTGTATGAGCTATATAAATGAAAAATCTAGTGTATAATATCCCTTACGAATATTGGAAAAAAGTGTTATGGACAGACAAATATAAGTTTGAGGTGTTCAGATAATAAAGAAGAACATTCGTAAGACACAGACCAAAGGAACAGATGCATGAGGAGTGCTTAAAGGCACAGTCAACACCAAAATTGTTATTGTTTAAAAAGATAAATAATGCCTTTATACCCATTTCCAAGCTTTGCACAACCAACATTGTTATATTAATATACTTTATAACCTTTAAACCTCTAAATTTCTGCCTGTTTCTAAGCCACTAAAGACAGCCTCTTATCACAACAGGGGAGTGCTAGTTCATGTAAGCCATTTATATAACATTGTGCTAACTCCAGTGGGTTGTGGCAGACACTGCACTAATTGGATAAAATGCAAGTCAATAGATAATTAATAAAAAGTCATGTGATCAGGGGGGTGTCAGAAAAGGCAGGATAGATACAAGGTAATCTCAGAGGTAAAAAAAAAATGAGTTGACTGTCCCTTTAAATGGACACTCAAGTAAAAAAAAAACTTTTATGATTTAGAAAGAGCATGCAGTTTTAAGACACTAGAACTAGCTACTATATTATTTTGTTTGTATAAGATGCTGTCCATCACTGGTAACTGCAATGTCAGATGAGAATGCCATTTTAGTGAGTAATCCTGCGACATTTGGAATGGTGATCTTAATCTTTGATAAGGGATAGCAATTGGTTTAGGGATTAGCCATTGTGACACTGCTGCTGTAGTATTTTGGTAGCAAATGTGACATTCCCAACAACAACAATCACTCACTGTGGGCCTGATGATCTAAAGCTCTCCAATCAGATGAGATTATATAAAAATGATCCACCAAGCACAGGGAATTCCCTGGTGAACAATCTTAAAATGCGTTTTTTGGCATACTTCTCCAAGGGGTGTTCCCTCCCTGCATTCCTGTACGTGAAGGAGAGACAAGCCCAGTGCAATATAGTACTGCATGACATGAGAGTTTTACTGCATTTACACTGTGTGCTTTGTGTTTTATATTACTTTTCAGATTAGAATAAGTGTTATTGTATTTCAACTTTGCACTTTCTATTTTGCATTTTACTTTGTATACAGCAGTGTAGTTAGGATTGTAATTTTACCAATTCTGATTATGCTTCACAGTTTCTGTGTAACTAACATTTTACATTTAACTTTGTACTTCAGTTTCCCTGGGATTTTCATTACTTTGTATGGGCCGATAAGCAAAGATTCTCTAGTTTGGAGAATGATGCACTATTAGAATTTTTCAGTGTATTTTCTATGTCTACTTCATGAGTTGGATCTGTGATTACCCAAATATTAATGTACCTCTTTGTGTACATTGTTGCAATTTTTGATGTTACCTACTTGCTTTCTCTTGTTTAAAACCTCAATAAAAATTATTTAAAAAAAAAAAAAGTAGAACATCCATTCTCAAAAAATTCAAGCAAACAAAAAAATAATAGATAACTTTAATACATTTTAAAATACCATATTTTAGGTGCAACAAAGTAAAATTATCTTAAAGGAGCATTCCGGTCAAAATTTAAATGCACATAGCAGATGAATGGCATCTTTGATTAAAAACATATTTGTAATGCTTCTAGTAAAAGTTTTCAGTTTTTGTGTTAACAGTTTTCTTTTCATGTGCATGTGAAGCATAGCTAGATATTCTCTGTGCACCAGCATTTTAAATACTGCAGTTTATGAGAGCGCCAGTGGGCCTTGTATCATGTCAGCAATTAAAAAAAGGAGTCATTAACAGATGGTACAAGATCCTTGGGCTCTCTGTGCAAGTGCTAGTGCATACTTAAATACACATTTGAAACCGCTATAGCTTTTATTAGAAGCATTTTTGCTAATACATGTACGTTACATAAATGCTTCTATTCAAAACTGAAATCTATTCCTGTGGATTCCAAACTTGGCTGGAACATCCATTTCATGTCCCATCAATTTTTTGTTTTCTATTTTCATTTAATTTTGTTCTTTACCACTTAGAATTCAAATCTGGAACCTGTTTTTTGTTAAATAACCAGGTCCTAGATAAGCATTTGGGGGAGGGAGTGCAATTTTTAAAACAAGATTTCTATTATTAATTTTGTTAAGATATAATACATATTAATACATTGAAATATTAAATATATGAAATCTTAATATATTAAAACAAAAAATATTAAAACAAACATTTTGGGGATATTCATCAAAGGTATGTCGGACCCGATCTGACAGTGCGGATCAGGTCTGACATACCTCGCTGAATGCGGACAGCAATGCGCTCTACATATTCAGCATTGCACAAGCAGCTCTTGTGAGCTGCTGGTGCAACACCACCCCCTGCAGACTTGCGGCAAATCGGCCGCCAGCAGGGGGTTTCAATCAACCCGATCATACATGATCGGGTTGAATTCCGGCGATTTCTGTCCGCCTGCTCAGAGCAGGTGGACAGGTTTATGAAGCAGCGGTCTTTAGACCGCTGCTTCATAACTGCTGTTTCTGGCGAGCCTGCAGGCTCACCAGAAACACGGAACCTCAAGCTCCATTTGGAGCTTGATAGATGGGCCCCTTTGTGTGCTCTCCTCAATTTAATAATAGTAATTGCTCTTTTGCAAAGTATAAATTCATAGAGCCCCATTTAACAAACCCGGACGGAAAGGGTTCACTTCCACAAATGTGTCCGCCCTGTATTGGGGAAAGTCTGCTTGTGCAATTGCTGCCCCCTGCTCATTCTAGCCCAATGGTGCGATTAGGGGCAGTCAATAACCCCAGGCAAACGTGTCCAGGGTGATTTTAATCGGCCAGCTGAAAGCTGACGTAAAAGTTCAGAAGCAGCAGTCTGATGCAAGCCTGCAGCGAACGGCCTCCAAAGCTGCATACGAATCTTTATAAACGGAGCCCTTAATCTTTATTATTACTAAATTCTAGGTAAAAAAATAAATGACCTATTAAAATTAAACTTATTCTACTTACGCATGGAATAAATATAATTATTATTATTATTATTTCAGATACATTGAATTACAACCTGAAATCATTGTACATATGATAAACTTGCATTCAGCACAAAAGGAAAATTTTGACACAAGAAACAAGGGTTTAACAAGTAGAGGTAAATTTATTAAATGGTGAGCGGACATGATTCGTTATAGTGAATCATGTCCGCTCGACATCGCTACATGCAGACTGCATACACTGTCGACATTTATCATTGCACAAGCATTTCTAGTGAAATGCTTGTGCAATTCTGCCCTCTGGGGCTGTTAATTATCCCGATCATATTGGGATAATTTCAATCTGCCTAAAAGGTGGCGGAAAGGTTTAGGTCTTATGACCGCTGCTTCTTAAAGGGACAGTCTACACCAGAATTGTTATTGTTTAAAAAGATAGATAATCCCGTTATTACCCATTCTCTAGTTTTGCATAACTAACACAGTTATATAAATAGACTTTTTACCTCTGTGATTACCTTGTATCTAAACCTCTGCAAACTGCCCCCTTATTTCAGTTCTTTTGACAGACATCCATGTTAGCCAATCAGAGCTGGCTCACTGGAACTCCACGTGCATGAGCACAGTGTTATCTATATGACACACATGAACTAACACCCTCTAGTGGTATAAAAATGTCAAAATGCCTGAGAGAAGAGGCGGCCTTCAAGGGCTTATAAATTATCATATGAACCTCCTAGGTTTAGCTTTCAACTAAGAATACCAAGAGAACAAAGCACAATTGGTGATACAAGTAAATTGAAAAACTGTTTAAAATTACATTCTCTATCTGATTCATGAAAGTTTATTTTGGACTAGACTGCCCCTTTAACTTCCGTTTCAGACGAGCCTAAAATGATGGGCCTCTGAAGCTGCATTCGCTGCTTCATAAATGAAGCCCTTAGAGTTGGAGCTCCAAAAGTGCAAAAAATCCATGCTGCAATCATTAATAGCAAGTGGTTTTTGCACAAGATTACCTTTAAACAATACTATATTCTACATTAATTGGTTGGACAGTTCCAGGACAGCAAACAATTCAAATTCTGCTAAGAAAATTACAATATCAAACATTGTTAAACTATTTATTTGCCATTTAGATCTTTTTTATTTCTGATGCTTATATAAAAAAGGAAGTTAGATTTTCCACCAAAGTCAGTAAAATCTCTAAAACTATCTTATTTACTTGTTTTTACTAAAATGCATCGGAAGCCTGTAAGATCTATTTCACTGCCAATTGTCAAGCAAAAATGTTTGGTGTGGACTGTAGATAGTTTAATGTAAAGAAAAACTGAGCAACTATGGAAAACAGAACAAAAAGCAGTAAAGAAAACTAAACAATTTTACTCTAAATTTGTAATAATATCATCTCAACTGAATTATCAAATGTTCACCAAACTGGTTATTGATATTCATAATTTTAAGAAGTTTTTAAAAATCGGTGATAAAATTGGAACTATATCTAAATTTAACATGTTCCCTATATAAGCACATTTTTTTTTAGTTTGGTAAATACTTCCAATCACCTTGAAGACCTTATTTTTTATTAGGATGAACACAGGCTTAGATTTAGTAAAAAAAATTATCTAGTAAACAATGTTATTCCTCCAGCTTAAGGGTTGTTCAAATGCTGAAAAACAAAAAAAAAAAAATAGATAGCAACAAAAACCTGTATAATTCCAAACAGGTTCTATATCTACACATAGATTTATGATATTACACTTAAAAAATATAATTATCATTATCTTAAAAAGAATGATAAAAAAACACACCGGTATGGAGAGAAATCACGAAAAATCTTTGGCTTCCTTATTTTTACATAATTTTGCAATGTATGGGGTCGATCCGATATAAATCATCGCCCGCAAAAGCCGGCGACGCCAATATTTGCGCGGATTTGGTATCACATATACGGCGTAACCTAGAAGTTACGCCCGTATATTTCTGCCGTCGCCCGCAGTTTTTTGGGCCATAGGCAGGTATACCAAACCCGCGCAGTTTGGTATCCAATATGCAGCGTAAGGACTTACGTGGCGAAAATGGAGAAAACTTACTCCATTTTCACCTCGCCACAAAAAGCAGCCGTAAGAAGCCTTACGCTGACTATTGGAGCCCCGTAACTCCCTAAACTAACTAGAAAATAAACCTAACACCTAACGCATGCGCAATGTCTATCTCCCTGTCAACCGCGATCTGCTAAAATAAACCTAACACCTAACGCATGCGCAATGTCTATCTCCCTGTCAACCGCGATCCCCCCCCCCCCGAAATCCCTAATAAAGTTATTACCCCCTAAACCGCCGCTCCCGGACCCCGCCGCCATCTACATAAACTAACCCCCTACTGTGAGCCTCTAAAACCGCCGCCATCTACCTTATCTATCCCCTAATCTGACCCCTTACACTGCCGCCACCTATATAAAAATTATTAACCCCTAATGTAAGCCCCTTACACCGCCGCCATCTCTATTAAAATGATTAACCCCTAATTTAATCTACCTACCCCGCCGCCAGCTATATTATCTATATTAACCCTAAGTATATTATAGTTAATATAGGTATTACATTATATATATTAACTATATTAACCCTAATTATATTAGGTTTAATATAGTTAATATAGTTACTATAGTATTTATATTAACTATATTAACTCTATCTAACCCTAACTAAATTTATATTAAATTAATCTAATTCATTTATAAACTAAAATATTCCTATTTAAATCTAAATACTTACCTATAAAATAAACCCTAAGATAGCTACAATATAATTAATAATTACATTGTAGCTATGTTAGGGTTAATATTTATTTTACAGGTAAATTGTTAATTATTTTAACTAGGTATAATAGATATTAAATAGTTATTAACTATTTAATATCTACCTAGTTAAAATAATTACCCAATTACCTGTAAAATAAATCCTAACCTAAGTTACAAATACACCTACACTATCAATAAATTTAATAAACTACTAACATCTATCTAAAAATACAATTAAATTAACTAAACTAAATTACAAAAAAAACCAAACACTAAATTACAAAAAATAAAAAAAAGATTACAAGATATTTAAGCTAATTACACCTATTCTAAGCCCCCTAATAAAATAATAAACCCCCAAAATAAAAAAAATTCCCTGCCCTATTCTAAATTTAACAAATTTCAAAGCTCTTTACCTTACCAGCCCTTAAAAGGGCCTTTTGTGGGGCATGCCCCAAAGAATTCAGCTCTTTTGCATACAACAAATACAATACCCCCCCCCCCCCATTACAACCCACCACCCACATACCCCTATTCTAAACCCACCCAAACCCCCCTTAAAAAAGCCTAACACTACCCCCCTGAAGATCTCCCTACCTTGTCTTCACCACACCGGGCCGAACTCCTGATCCGATCCGGGCGATGTCTTCCTCCAAGCGGCAAAGAAGAATTCTTCCTCCGGCGACGTCTTCCTCCAAGCGGCAAAGAAGAATTCTTCCTCCGGCGACGTCTTCCTCCAAGCGGCAGCAAAGTCTTCATTCTTCCGGCGGCATCTTCAATCTTCTTTCTTCGCTCCGCCGCCGCGGAGCATCCATCCCGGCCGACTGCTGAACTTGGAATGAGGTACCTTTAAATGACGTCATCCAAGATGGCGTCCGCCGAATTCCGATTGGCTGATAGGATTCTATCAGCCAATCGGAATTAAGTTAAAAAAATCTGATTGGCTGATTGAATCAGCCAATCAGATTCAAGTTCAATCCGATTGGCTGATCCAATCAGCCAATCAGATTGAGCTCGCATTCTATTGGCTGATCGGAACAGCCAATAGAATGCGAGCTCAATCTGATTGGCTGATTGGATCAGCCAATCGGATTGAACTTGAATCTGATTGGCTGATTCAATCAGCCAATCAGATTTTTTTAACTTAATTCCGATTGGCTGATAGAATCCTATCAGCCAATCGGAATTCGGCGGACGCCATCTTGGATGACGTCATTTAAAGGTACCTCATTCCAAGTTCAGCAGTCGGCCGGGATGGATGCTCCGCGGCGGCGGAGCGAAGAAAGAAGATTGAAGATGCCGCCGGAAGAATGAAGACTTTGCTGCCGCTTGGAGGAAGACGTCGCCGGAGGAAGAATTCTTCTTTGCCGCTTGGAGGAAGACGTCGCCGGAGGAAGAATTCTTCTTTGCCGCTTGGAGGAAGACATCGCCCGGATCGGATCAGGAGTTCGGCCCGGTGTGGTGAAGACAAGGTAGGGAGATCTTCAGGGGGGTAGTGTTAGGCTTTTTTAAGGGGGGTTTGGGTGGGTTTAGAATAGGGGTATGTGGGTGGTGGGTTGTAATGGGGGGGGGGGGTATTGTATTTGTTGTATGCAAAAGAGCTGAATTCTTTGGGGCATGCCCCACAAAAGGCCCTTTTAAGGGCTGGTAAGGTAAAGAGCTTTGAAATTTGTTAAATTTAGAATAGGGCAGGGAATTTTTTTTATTTTGGGGGTTTATTATTTTATTAGGGGGCTTAGAATAGGTGTAATTAGCTTAAATATCTTGTAATCTTTTTTTTATTTTTTGTAATTTAGTGTTTGTTTTTTTTTGTAATTTAGTTTAGTTAATTTAATTGTATTTTTAGATAGATGTTAGTAGTTTATTAAATTTATTGATAGTGTAGGTGTATTTGTAACTTAGGTTAGGATTTATTTTACAGGTAATTGGGTAATTATTTTAACTAGGTAGATATTAAATAGTTAATAACTATTTAATATCTATTATACCTAGTTAAAATAATTAACAATTTACCTGTAAAATAAATATTAACCCTAACATAGCTACAATGTAATTATTAATTATATTGTAGCTATCTTAGGGTTTATTTTATAGGTAAGTATTTAGATTTAAATAGGAATATTTTAGTTTATAAATGAATTAGATTAATTTAATATAAATTTAGTTAGGGTTAGATAGAGTTAATATAGTTAATATAAATACTATAGTAACTATATTAACTATATTAACCCTAATATAATTGGGGTTAATATAGTTAATATATATAATGTAATACCTATATTAACTATAATATACTTAGGGTTAATATTGATAACATAGCTGGCGGCGGGGTAGGTAGATTAAATTAGGGGTTAATCATTTTAATAGAGATGGCGGCGGTGTTAGGGGCTCACTTTAGGGGGTTATAGATATAATATAGCTGGCGGCGGGGTACGGGAGCGGCGGTTTAGGGGTTAATAGCTTTTTTATTGTTAGGCTAGTGAGGGGGGATAGCGGATAGAGGGTTAGACAGTGCGGGCTATGTTAGGGAGGCGTGTTAGACAGTGCGGGCTATGTTAGGGAGGCGTGTTAGACAGTGCGGGCTATGTTAGGGAGGCGTGTTAGACAGTGCGGGTGTTTTAAACTTTAGTCAGGTTTTATAGGCGCCGGCAGATTCTAACGTGGCGCAAGTCACTGGCGACGCCAGAAATTTGTACTTACGCAGATTTCTGGACATCGCTGGTTTGTGAGACTTACGGCACGTTAGCATCTGACGGCGACCTATATGGGATGGCTCGAGTTGCGAGCTGAAACTGCGGGCGACGCCGGTTCCCTCGCTTGCGCCGCAAACTGCGATCGATATCGGATTGCGCCCTATATGTCTTCCTTCAAATTCAGAACAATGCATAGTAAGATTAACCGCTCTCAAGCTAAAATTTCCTTTGCTAAATTTATTTTAGGGACCTCACAATACTGAGGAGACATCTAATATAATCTCACCAGACCAGAGAGCTTTAAAGAATTGAGTCATATGTGAGATAATTGTAAGTTCTTCATGTAGTAAACCAAAATAATCCAGTAACTACGCAGATTGCCTCTCCATCTAATTGTAGCAACTCGCTAGTGAACAGTTGGCCTATGCTATTGTAGAATATTACCAGTCACTTAAAATGAAAGTAAAGCCTAGCGTTTTACAAACGCTAGGATTTACTATTGAAACAAAGGGCACTTTCATTCATGAAGTATAAGATACTTCATGTAGAAAGCTCCTTTATTTGATTCAATCGATCGCCATTTTTAGCTGCTTCGGCAGCCCACGGCTAAAACTGTTTTTGGCTAAGAGGTGACGTTTTCACCTCTAAGCCAATAGCCGTGCCGCAAATCCGTCTTGGCACCCATGGGAGCTTTATTTTACCGCGTGGCTATTGGCTAAGAGGTGAAAACATCACCTCTTAACCAAAAAATGTTTTAGCCGTGCTTTGCTGTAGGAACTAAGAGCGGAGATCGATTGAATCAAATAAAGGAGCTTTCTACATGAAGTATCTAATACTTCATGAATGAAAGTGCCCTTTATTTTTTTTTCAATACTAAATCCTAGCGTTTAAAATTTACTTTCACTTTAAGAAAAAATGATGTTTTAATCTTCTAGATATAAGAATTAACTTGAAAAGTGTTTTTATAACATTAAGCTCCAGTAACTGTAGGCAAGTTCATGTAAGATGTTACCTTAAATCAAAAGTCTTAACTTTTATATGATACTGTAAATGCTGAAGTTTCTACAGACACGTTGTAGCTGTCACCCACTTGTGTGTTCCTGATAATGTTAGATGGGTGGTGTACATTTCCTCCAAACCTGATGTAATTAGAGATTATTCCCATAGGCTGTAAGTATGCAAGGAAACCCTATTAATGCATTATAGATATACATGTATAAAAATAGGCCTCACCTTGAGAGGGTCCCTATAAAATAGCAAATTAGTTTAAATATTTTGGATGAAAATTGATACTAAAACTTCTTTTTTTATTCACTTAAGTATTGGATAAAGAAAAAAATGGGAATTTATGGCAAGAGTTCATCAGCAGTATAAATTAAGAACATACTATCCTGTAGCTGGAGGAACAAACTAAATATATAGAAGACATTAATAGCAATGACTAAGAACATTCTGTTATTTACACCCAGAGAATGTACTGACCTAAGCCTGTGTGTCTCCAAAGTTCCTTGTTGAAGTAGTACAATGGTTCTACCTTCACCTCTTGCTGATTGTGGTACCTATTCAAGTACAAGAAAATGAAACTATGAGATGTCTCAATCCATATTTCTTGGTTCTATAGATATTGCTGAATTATAAATTCACAGTTATAAGCCACTTTAAAAAAAGTTCAGCCTATATCCAGCCAAAGAGTATTCTAAAGTATAAATAACTTTGGGTTACTAATGCTGATGGGAACTGACCTTATATAGGAGTGAAGTGTGCTGGTGAATGACAGAATGCAGGCAAAAAAAAAAAAACAGGAAGCAGAACCCCATATCCATAATGTTAAGTAAAAAGCTGTGGAAAAAGTAAAATGTAAGGATTGCTAGGACTACCCTTGATTGCAAGCCACCATCTTATGGAGCTTATACACCAATAAAAACATCTCTCTCTTTCTCTCTCTCAACACAGAAACACAGAAATGGACTGCACTCTCAAATTGAACTGGGTACACATCCCATGACCCTGCAAAACTCACAGCCATTGATGCTCACCAGCACCCACAGCCAGCTGCCTAATGATTTAGGCAGTTCACTCCAGACCAGCCTGGGTGCAAAGCCCAAAGGGAAAATTACAAAAAAAAATTATTAACACAACACATAAAAAGTCTACCACTGTCTTGCAAGCACACAGCTAGATTAAAAGCAAAATGTAAGTTAGTTACAACAGTTGGTCAAATAATGATAAGCCCATGACCACAACAAGGTCTCTTTCTCCGTGGGTACCTAAACTCACAATGCATGCCTTCAAGAAAACACAGAGATACAAAACACAAAAATAATGGTTTCTCAAACTGGACTGGGGACACATCCCATGAAACTTTAATGAAGAAAGTGCTATGCACTGCAAAAATAGGTAGGATATCTCCTCTTAGTTGTCTCTCAACAACGGCAAACATTGTGTATAGATACAAAGAGTGAGGGGAAAACAGCGCTCAGAGAGAGCTAAAACCTTTATAATAGAAAAGTATCTTTATAAAATCTATAAAATAAGGTGATGTGATTCCAAATCTATGTTTAGGAGAACACCAAGAGATGAAATGTAATAAACCATAAAAAAGTAATTTAATAAGATAAGAATATCTAAAGTATAAAACACAATCTGTAATTGAAACAAAAGGATATTAGGTTGGCCAACCTTACAATGCAAAGGATGCTATCATATACTAATTAAATCAAAGGTATTAGTGTACCTAAGTAATACTCCTCAAGAATGCTAGTACACCTCAAAGATACTAATTCTGGTATTTTTAAAAATACAATCAAGTTGCGGTATTCTTAAAATGCGGTATTCTTAAAATGTGGTATTCTTAAACTAAATCAAATGCAATAAAGTAACATCAACCAAAATTCATAAGGCAAAGAGTATACAATGATATAAGTGCTCTGAAAGCAGGACCATGAAAGAGGCAGTACAAGTGTCTTAAATGTTATTCTGTGTCTCCGGGATGTAGGGATAAATAAACTACAATATGTCTAGTTCTTGCCCGGGGGTGCTGGCATCAACTTTGATTTAATTAGTATATTATAGGATCCTTTGCATTGTAAGGTTGGCCAACCTAATATCCTTTCGTTTCAATTACAGATTGTGTTTTATACTTGTTACATTCTTATCTTATTAAATTACGTTTTAATACTTTATTACATTTCATCTCTTGATGTTCTCCTAAACATAGATTCGGAATCGCATCACCCTTTTTTCAAGATGTTCTATTATTGTTAAGTTCTGTAGAGTTATGTGTTAGAACAGGTGGTAAATAAGTTTAGGTACCTAGTATCCGCTATAGTAGGACCACTCAGCCTCACACCAAACCTTGGATTCACACAGATTTAACTTACAGGAATCCGGTTTTGCTCATTGAACTGAGGGTCACTACTGCAGGGTACAGAGTGAATACGGAGCTGTCACGCAACCAGGTTACAGGATGCCTGTATTTCAACAGATAGGAGGAGTATCAATAGATAGAATAGGTAGTTAATCAACTAATTACTTAGTGATTAAATGATATAGCTGACACATATACAAAGAAGACAGGTAGTGAAATGGAATGTAATACAAACAGATGTAGTACAAAGAGATATTGTAATTAGGCCAAAATGTATTTGTTAGGAATTCAGCACTTCAGGGAATATCATATGTAGTTAGAATGATATTTTGGATTATGTTATCAGATATAGTTTATGCAAGGATAAGATAGTAACAAACGATAAGTCACTTAGTCAGGTTCAAGGTGGTCTCAGCAAATGATGTTAATCAAGCAGCAGTTCAAACAGATTAGGCAATGTAACAGGCAGTTGAAGTTAATCCTGCAGTTTAGTGATAGTAACAGTCATTGAATACAGTGCTTAGGTAGTTTGCTTACTTGAGAGACATAATGATATCCAAATAGAGTAATAAAATATACAGACCAATTCCTGATGGTTATTTGGAAGGCTAAGTCAGAGCCAGATGAAAACCTTACGGTATCCTGAATGCTTGTTTGTAGAAAGGACACAGCGCGGTACACGCGCTGCAGACACGCTGAGATGCCGGGTGTGACGTCACAGCCACCCGGTGTAACAGTTAGGGAATTGAAAGCTGCTCCTTTGGTTCCTAAGAAACTGCAAGTAATAGAATAGGCACACCGGCACACAGCAATGAAGGATTAATGTAGGCTGCAAAGATTCAAAGCAACAAGTAAGAAATCCCCACAGATTGAGGAAAGGGCTAGGTGTCTTCAGAGAGGAGTCACATAAAGTAACTGGTTCAAATTACCAAGCGAGGAGCATAGAGAGGAGGGGCCTTAAATAGGAAGAGAGGATTCAGAATTAAAGGGACAGGATTGTAATAGTGAATACCCTGACAGGACACCCCCCTCAAGGAGCCGCTCAGCGGATCAAGGACCTGGACGGTGTGGATTCCTCCTATGGAACAAGGAAACCAAGCGTGGAGCCATAACATTAGTAGCAGGCTCCCAAGAGTCTTCTTCAGGTCCATAACCCTTCCAACTGACCAAATACTGAAGGTGGTTTCGAAAGTATCGAGAATCTTGAATAGAATCAATCTCGTACTCCTTCTCATCTGTCACATGAGTTAAAGAAGTATCCATCGAAGATGTAGCCCTGATAGAAGCATAGGGTTTAAGGAGTGAGACATGAAATGTTGGATGAATTCTCATGGAAGAAGGTAGTTGAAGAGTGACTGCATTAACATTAACAACATTCTTAATTTCAAAGGGACCCAAATAAAGTGAAGCGAGCTTTTTGGAAGGAACTTGTAATCTTATATTCTTCGTGCTTAACCAAACTTTATCTCCCACCTTATATTCGGGAGGTTTAGAACGTCGCAGATCGTAGAAATGTTTTTGAGCTTTTTGAGCATCGAGTAGTAGTTGTTTAACAGTGGCGAAACCTTTCACTAAGGTATTGATTTTATCATTAACAATGGGTATAGGAGAATTTTTCGGAGTCTGAATGTCATAAGAAGGATGAAAACCGTAGTTAAGGAAAAATGGAGACATTTTAGTGGAGGAGTTGAGCATGTTATTATGAGCAAATTCAGCAGTGGAAAGGAGAGAATGCCAGTTATCTTGTTCTAGAGAACAGTAACAACGGAGATACTGTTCCAGGGCTTGATTTGTTCTCTCAGTCTGCCCATTGGTTTGTGGATGAAAAGCTGTACTTAACCTCCTAGAGATGTTGAGGGATTTACAAAGATGTTCCCAAAATCTAGAGGTAAACTGAGAACCTCTGTCACTAGTAATGGAATTTGGTAGACCATGTAATTTGACAATATGATCTATGAAAAGAGTAGCTGTTTCTTGAGCTGTGGGTAGACCTCTATGTGGCAGGAAATGGGCCATTTTAGAAAAAAGATCAACAATGACCATGATAGTGTTGAAGTTAGCAGAAGGTGGCAGATCGACAATAAAGTCCATGGCAATATCTGCCCAAGGTCTTTCAGGTATTGGAAGAGATAGAAGGTATCCGTAGGGACGTGTATGTTGATGTTTTTTAGTAGTGCAAAGAAAACATGTTTTGATGTATTGCTTGATTGTATCAGACATTTTGGGCCACCAATAATTCCTTGAGAGGATATGAAGAGTCCTATGTATGCCAGGATGACCTGCTAAAGAGGAATCATGAGCAGCTGCTAAAAGTTGATTCCTGAGATCCTTGGGTACATATAGCTGATCATGATGATAGAACAGTTCATCAGAATGTTTATTTAGATTGAGGTGTGTTATTAATGAATCCTCCTTCTGTTGCAGCTTTAGGGTCTCCAAGAAATCGTTTGTTAAACAAATGATTCTGTCCGCAGGTATCACTGAGGCAGGTGTCAAATGATCTTGTGGCTTAGGAGGTATACGAGAGAGGGTATCTGCCTTAAGATTCTTAGAACCTGGACGATAGGTGATCACATAATCAAAACGTGAAAAGAAAAGGCTCCAGCGGACTTGACGAGAAGTCAGGGTCTTGTTTGACTTTAAATACTCTAAATTACGATGGTCTGTGTAAATAGTAATTGGAAATTTTGTACCTTCCAAGATATGCCTCCAGAATTCCAATGCGGATTTGATGGCAAGCAATTCCTTATCACCAATACCATAGTTTATCTCAGCTGAGCTCATGACACGAGAGTAGAATGCAACAGGATGTAATGGCTTTTCTTGAGAGGCCCTCTGGGATAGAACAGCCCCTATTGCAAATTCAGAAGCATCAACCTCAAGCGTAAAATGACAACTGGGATCTGGGAATTGCAAAATAGGGGCTGAAGTAAATTTATTCTTGAGGGTAGTGAAAGAGTCCTGAGCTTTACTATCCCATGAAAACCTGATATGTTTCTTAGTTAAAGTTGTTAATGGTTTGACAATATGTGAGAAATCTTTAATGAATTTTCTATAAAAATTCGCAAAACCAAGAAACCTCTGGACATCTTTTTTACATGAGGGTACTGGCCATTTGAGTATAGCTTCTACTTTACTGGTCTCCATAGTAATCCCAGTAGGAGAGATACAATAACCCAGAAATGAAATAGAGTTAGTATTAAATATACATTTCTCTAGTTTGGCGTAGAGATGATGTTGTCTTAAACGAGATAGAACTAATTTTACATGTTTTAAATGATTTTCAAAAGTGTCTGAATAGACAAGAATGTCATCTAAATAGATAACAATACATACATCCAGAAGGTCGTGAAAAACATCATTTATGAAGCACTGGAAAGTGGCTGGGGCGTTGCAGAGCCCAAACGGCATTACTGTGTATTCGTAAAGTCCGTATCGTGTACGGAAAGCCGTTAACCACTCATCCCCTGCTCTCATCCTGATTAAATTGTATGCACCCCTAAGATCGAGCTTGGTGTAGATGGTGGCACCCTGAAGGCGCTCAATTAGTTCAGGAATGAGAGGCAGGGGATATCTGTTTTTCTTAGTACATTTATTCAGTTGTCTGTAATCTATAATGGGGCGTAAACTGCCATCTTTATTTTTCACAAAAAACATAGCAGCACCTGCAGAGGAAGTGGATGGACGTATAAACCCTTTTTTCAAGTTTTCGTCTAGATATTCCTTAAGGTGTGCTAGTTCAGGTTGGGACAAAGGGTATATATGACCATATGGAATGGTGCAGTTAGGAATGAGATCAATAGGGCAGTCATACTTCCTATGTGGTGGAAGTGTGGCTGCCTCAACCTTATCAAAAACATCAGCATATTCTTTGTAGCAATCTGGTAATGTCTCTACATTAATATGACAAAGTGTATGAGAATCAGTGCAGAATTGCTTGCAGTACTGAGAATCAAAAACTACAGTAGAGTCTGTCCAAGAAATAGTGGGGTTATGCATAGACAACCACTGAATACCGAGTATCATAGGGTAGACAGAACTTGGTAAAACATCAAAAGATATCAACTCAGTATGCCCTGAGTCTGAGGTAACCTTAAGTGGAACTGTATGGTGTGAAATAGGACCAGAACTAAAAAATGATCCATCAACCAAACGGATGGCTAGTGCAACACTCTTTTTTATTAGTGGTATTTTGTGCTTATCAACAAAAACTAAATCTATGAAATTCCCAGATGCTCCAGAGTCAATAACGGCCTGTACGTCTATCTTCTGCTGATCCCACTGCAACGAGAGAGGGATTGATAAATGAAGCAAATTATTATTAACCATATTAACATTGTGCTTAAATCTCACTCTCTTACCCTTCTTTTGACGAAGGAGAGATGGGCAATCCCTTACGCCATGATCCTTTTCGGCACAATAGAGGCACAAATTAAGCAGTTTGCGTCTGGCTTTCTCTTCAGGCTTTAGAGGGCCTCTAATCACAGCAACATCCATGGGTTCATCAACATTCTTGGTAGCATGGGTAGGAAGATTTATATGATAGGGGGTGTATTTCTTAGGAGTGATGTCAGTTGTGGATTTTTCATATTTCCTTTCCCTGAGTCTCCGGTCAATACCAATACATAAAGTCATGAGATCCTCAAGAACATCTGGAATGATACCTCTAGCAAGTTCATCTTTTAATGAGTCACTGAGGCCCAAGCGAAATTGATTTTTCAGAGCTGGGTTGTTCCATAAAGTGTCAGGAGCCCATCTTTTAAAGTCTGTTATGTATTCCTCTACCATCCTTTTCCCTTGGCGTAAGGATCTCAAAGCTGTTTCAGCAGTATTCTGCTTGTTATGATCCTCATATAAAAGGGACATCGCAGAAAAAAAAGAATCAAGAGAATTTAATATGGGATCATCAGTCTCATAGAAAGCGTTGGCCCAAGATTTAGCTTCTCCACGCAAAAAAGAAATCACAGTCAAAACTTTGATTCTGTCAGTAGGATAAGACCTAGGTTTCAAAGTGAACATAAGAGTGCAAGAATTTCTAAAGTCTCTGAACATGGACCTGTCCCCAGAGAATTTCTCTGGCGGACTCACAACAGGCTCCGGTGTAATCTCAGAAGTAGAAGGTTTAGTTGTCATATGCTCATTAATAAATTTTCTAATATTCTGGTTCTCAATTTGTATCTCTCTTAAACCCTGTAACATACTATCCATACTTTGTGCTAGAGAACCCACTCTATTGGAAAGCTCACTCAACTCCATGATAGTGGATAGAGGTACTTTTATTTAGGCTTGGTAATATGTTAAGTTCTGTAGAGTTATGTGTTAGAACAGGTGGTAAATAAGTTTAGGTACCTAGTATCCGCTATAGTAGGACCACTCAGCCTCACACCAAACCTTGGATTCACACAGATTTAACTTACAGGAATCCGGTTTTGCTCATTGAACTGAGGGTCACTACTGCAGGGTACAGAGTGAATACGGAGCTGTCACGCAACCAGGTTACAGGATGCCTGTATTTCAACAGATAGGAGGAGTATCAATAGATAGAATAGGTAGTTAATCAACTAATTACTTAGTGATTAAATGATATAGCTGACACATATACAAAGAAGACAGGTAGTGAAATGGAATGTAATACAAACAGATGTAGTACAAAGAGATATTGTAATTAGGCCAAAATGTATTTGTTAGGAATTCAGCACTTCAGGGAATATCATATGTAGTTAGAATGACATTTTGGATTATGTTATCAGATATAGTTTATGCAAGGATAAGATAGTAACAAACGATAAGTCACTTAGTCAGGTTCAAGGTGGTCTCAGCAAATGATGTTAATCAAGCAGCAGTTCAAACAGATTAGGCAATGTAACAGGCAGTTGAAGTTAATCCTGCAGTTTAGTGATAGTAACAGTCATTGAATACAGTGCTTAGGTAGTTTGCTTACTTGAGAGACATAATGATATCCAAATAGAGTAATAAAATATACAGACCAATTCCTGATGGTTATTTGGAAGGCTAAGTCAGAGCCAGATGAAAACCTTACGGTATCCTGAATGCTTGTTAGTAGAAAGGACACAGCGTGGTACACGCGCTGCAGACACGCTGAGATGCCGGGTGTGACGTCACAGCCACCCGGTGTAACAGTTAGGGAATTGAAAGCTGCTCCTTTGGTTCCTAAGAAACTGCAAGTAATAGAATAGGCACACCGGCACACAGCAATGAAGGATTAATGTAGGCTGCAAAGATTCAAAGCAACAAGTAAGAAATCCCCACAGATTGAGGAAAGGGCTAGGTGTCTTCAGAGAGGAGTCACATAAAGTAACTGGTTCAAATTACCAAGTGAGGAGCATAGAGAGGAGGGGCCTTAAATAGGAAGAGAGGATTCAGAATTAAAGGGACAGGATTGTAATAGTGAATACCCTGACAATTATATAGGTTTTAGCTCTTTCTGAGTGCTGTTTTTCCCTCACTCTTTGTGTCTACACACATCCCATGACCCTGTAAAACTCACAGCCTTGGTCATTGAAAGCTGTTCAGCTGGCTGTGAGTGCTGGTGAGCACCCACCCTTATTTGTATCTGTATGTGTTTGGTTGAAGGAGTGCATTATGTAAATGTAGGTTAGGGACCCAGGGAGGAAGAGACCTTGACATGGTCCTGGGACTATAACCATTTGACCAAATGCTGTAACTAAGGGCTAGATTTATCAAAACTGAGGTGGACAGGGGCGCTTATACGTGCCCCTGTATGCCTCAGCTCACCTGTTGCGGGGCAAAATTACCCGCAGGTAATCATTATTGCACACGAGCGCAATTTTGCGCTCGTGTGCAATCCCGCCCCCTGCCCACACACAGCCAATCATGCTAGGGCAGGAGCTGTCAATCTCCTTGGCCAGACTCGACTGCGGAGATTGAATTTCACCACCTTAGAGGTGGCAAAGAGGTTAGGGAAGCGGTGGTCTGGTGACCGCTGCTTGTTAAATTAAGGCGAAACAAGTTCTTGTGAGAACTTGCAGCTGTAGCGCTTTAATAAATCGAGCCCTAACTCTTCCATTTTTACTTTTAATCTAGCTGTGTGTCTGCAAGAGAATGCCAGATTTTCTATGTGTTGTGTATATATATACAGTACATTATATATATATATATATATATATATATAAATATATATAAATATTACTCACCACTGATCCCACCCATTACCCGCCCACACCAAACCAACGAACCCACCATTTCCATATGTTTAGCCATCGTGAATCACCTTATTGTGCCTTCATTTTTTATTTTTTTTATTTTTAACCATACCGATTTATGTCCTTTTCATATAGTTATTAAGCTGGCTATTTGGCACAGTGTATAGACAGCATTTATCTCCCTCTCACATGATGCAAAGTTGTGTAAACCAGGGCAGGTTCAATCTAAGACAGCAGAGTCATGAAAACAATGTTTTGTGTCCAGTTTGCTTTTTTAATTTTGCATGGGTTGTCATCTGGACAACTAACCATAGGTGGCCTTTAGCTTAATATAGGGGACAATCAATTTTAATAGCTGATTTTGCCTGCTATTATATCTCTTGTATTGTGTGTATATATATATATATATATATATATATATATATTTCTCCTGATTAATACTGTTCGGATTGCAACCCAAAGAGAAGAAAACCTTGAAAAATGTGTCATGTCTTAATAACTGACCTAAACAACTGAAATCCATGTCTCACACTTACACTATTCAAAGTTGTCTGACACTGAAACCAAATACAAATATAAAGACAAAACTGAAAACTGGCACTTCTACACTTTCTCAACAAATATTTGAAAGGCTGGAAAAACGTTGCAATATTTTTATTTCACACACATGACTAATCAACTGTTATTCCATTGGGGAAATATCACATGATAGTCATTCGTCAAACTTTCAGTAAACAATGTATATGACAATAACCATATTATCTAGCATAAAGGATAGCAATGTAATAAAGATAAACAGCCCCAACAACTTAGTCGTTTAAACCAGTTTTTCTCAATCGTGGTCCTCAAGTACCCCCCACAGGCCAGGTTTTCATTATAGCTAAACCAGGACACAGATGAAGTAATCAGCTGATCAGTAACCACGGTTAGACCTGCTATTATCCATCAGCTTATTATTTCACCTGTGCGCTGTTTTAGCTATAATGATTACCACGGTTGAGAAAAAATGATTTAAACTAAATTTTTGACACACACACCAGTTACCAGTCTATACTCCCTCTACCAAATCTTCAGAGCCAATTATCACAAATATTGATAATTGACTTTGCAACCAAAACCATATCATACAATAATATTGTGATACAGAAAAAAGGAAAACAAAATATGTTGACATCAAAACAAGTTGCAATTAAAAAGTCAAGCTATTTTATTGTAAAAATATTAAGCATTTCCAATAATATTCATGGTCATACTAACACATTATGGCCTAGATTTAGAGTTCGGCGGTAGCCGTCAAAACCAGCGTTAGAGGCTCCTAACGCTGGTTTTGGGCGCCCGCTGGTATTTGGAGTCAGTGATTAAAGGGTCTAACGCTCACTTTACAGCCGCGACTTTTCCATACCGCAGATCCCCCTACGCCATTTGCGTAGCCTATCTTTTCAATGGGATCTTCCTAACGCCGGTATTTAGAGTCGTTTCTGCAGTGAGCGTTAGAGCTCTAACGACAAGATTCCAGCCGCCTGAAAATAGCAGGAGTTAAGAGCTTTCTGGCTAACGCCGGTTTATAAAGCTCTTAACTACTGTACCCTAAAGTACACTAACACCCATAAACTACCTATGTACCCCTAAACCGAGCTCCCCCCACATCGCCGCCACTCGATTAAAATTTTTAACCCCTAATCTGCCGACCGCCACCTACGTTATACTTATGTACCCCTAATCTGCTGCCCCTAACACCGCCGACCCCTGTATTATATCTATTAACCCCTAACTTGCCCCCCACAACGTCGCCGCAAGCTACTTAAAATAATTAACCCCTAATCTTCCGACCGCAAATCGCCGCCACCTACGTTATCCCTATGTACCCCTAATCTGCTACCCCTAACATCGCCGACCCCTATGTTATATTTATTAACCCCTAATCTGCCCCCCACAACGTCGCCGACACCTACCTACACTTATTAACCCCTAATCTGCCGACCGGAGCTCACCGCTATTCTAATAAATGGATTAAACCCTAAAGCTAAGTCTAACCCTAACACTAACACCCCCCTAAGTTAAATATAATTTTTATCTAACGAAATAAATTAACTCTTATTAAATACATGATTCCTATTTAAAGCTAAATACTTACCTGTAAAATAAATCCTAATATAGCTACAATATAAATTATAATTATATTATAGCTATTTTAGGATTAATATTTATTTTACAGGCAACTTTGTAATTATTTTAACCAGGTACAATAGCTATTAAATAGTTAAGAACTATTTAATAGTTACCTAGTTAAAATAATAACAAATTTACCTGTAAAATAAATCATAACCTAAGATATAATTAAACCTAACACTACCCTATCAATAAAATAATTAAATAAACTACCTACAATTACCTACAATTAACCTAACACTACACTATCAATAAATTAATTAAACACAATTGCTACAAATAAATAAAATTAAATAAACTATCTAAAGTACAAAAAATAAAAAAGAACTAAGTTACAGAAAATAATAAAATATTTACAAACATAATAAAAATATTACAACAATTTTAAACTAATTACACCTACTCTAAGCCCCCTAATAAAATAACAAAGCCCCCCAAAATAAAAAATTCCCTACCCTATTCTAAAATACAAATATTACAAGCTCTTTTACCTTACCAGCCCTGAACAGGGCCCTTTGCGGGGCATGCCCCAAGAATTTCAGCTCTTTTGCCTGTAAAAAAAAACATACAATACCCCCCCCCAACATTACAACCCACCACCCACATACCCCTAATCTAACCCAAACCCCCCTTAAATAAACCTAACACTACCCCCCTGATGATCTTCCTACCTTGTCTTCACCATGCCAGGTTCACCGATCCGTCCTGGCTCCAAGATCTTCATCCAACCCAAGCGTGGGCTAGACATCCACTGAAGAAGTCCAGAAGAGGGTCCAAAGTCTTCCTCCTATCCGGCAAGAAGAGGACATCCGGACCGGCAAACATCTTCTCCAAGCGGCATCTTCTATCTTCTTCCATCCGATGACGACCGGCTCCATCTTGAAGACCTCCAGCGCGGATCCATCCTCTTCTTCCGACGACTAGACGACGAATGACGGTTCCTTTAAGGGACGTCATCCAAGATGGCGTCCCTCGAATTCCGATTGGCTGATAGGATTCTATCAGCCAATCGGAATTAAGGTAGGAATTTTCTGATTGGCTGATGGAATCAGCCAATCAGAATATAGTTCAATCCGATTGGCTGATCCAATCAGCCAATCAGATTGAGCTCGCATTCTATTGGCTGTTCCGATCAGCCAATAGAATGCGAGCTCAATCTGATTGGCTGATTGGATCAGCCAATCGGATTGAACTATATTCTGATTGGCTGATTCCATCAGCCAATCAGAAAATTCCTACCTTAATTCCGATTGGCTGATAGAATCCTATCAGCCAATCGGAATTCGAGGGACGCCATCTTGGATGACGTCCCTTAAAGGAACCGTCATTCGTCGTCTAGTCGTCGGAAGAAGAGGATGGATCCGCGCTGGAGGTCTTCAAGATGGAGCCGGTCGTCATCGGATGGAAGAAGATAGAAGATGCCGCTTGGAGAAGATGTTTGCCGGTCCGGATGTCCTCTTCTTGCCGGATAGGAGGAAGACTTTGGACCCTCTTCTGGACTTCTTCAGTGGATGTCTAGCCCACGCTTGGGTTGGATGAAGATCTTGGAGCCAGGACGGATCGGTGAACCTGGCATGGTGAAGACAAGGTAGGAAGATCATCAGGGGGGTAGTGTTAGGTTTATTTAAGGGGGGTTTGGGTTAGATTAGGGGTATGTGGGTGGTGGGTTGTAATGTTGGGGGGGGGTATTGTATGTTTTTTTTTACAGGCAAAAGAGCTGAAATTCTTGGGGCATGCCCCGCAAAGGGCCCTGTTCAGGGCTGGTAAGGTAAAAGAGCTTGTAATATTTGTATTTTAGAATAGGGTAGGGAATTTTTTATTTTGGGGGGCTTTGTTATTTTATTAGGGGGCTTAGAGTAGGTGTAATTAGTTTAAAATTGTTGTAATATTTTTATTATGTTTGTAAATATTTTATTATTTTCTGTAACTTAGTTCTTTTTTATTTTTTGTACTTTAGCTAGTTTATTTAATTGTATTTATTTGTAGCAATTGTGTTTAATTAATTTATTGATAGTGTAGTGTTAGGTTAATTGTAGGTAATTGTAGGTAGTTTATTTAATTATTTTATTGATAGGGTAGTGTTAGTTTTAATTATAACTTAGGTTAGGATTTATTTTACAGGTAAATTTGTTATTATTTTAACTAGGTAACTATTAAATAGTTCTTAACTATTTAATAGCTATTGTACCTGGTTAAAATAATTACAAAGTTGCCTGTAAAATAAATATTAATCCTAAAATAGCTATAATATAATTATAATTTATATTGTAGCTATATTAGGATTTATTTTACAGGTAAGTATTTAGCTTTAAATAGGAATCATTTATTTAATAAGAGTTAATTTATTTCGTTAGATAAAAATTATATTTAACTTAGGGGGGTGTTAGTGTTAGGGTTAGACTTAGCTTTAGGGGTTAATCCATTTATTAGAATAGCGGTGAGCTCCGGTCGGCAGATTAGGGGTTAATAATTGAAGGTAGGTGTCGGCGATGTTAGGGAGGGCAGATTAGGGGTTAATACTATTTATGATAGGGTTAGTGAGGCGGATTAGGGGTTAATAACTTTATTATAGTAGCGGTGCGGTCCGCTCGGCAGATTAGGGGTTAATAAGTGTAGGCAGGTGTCGGCGACGATGTGGGGGGCAGATTAGGGGTTAATAAATATAACATAGGGGTCGGCGATGTTAGGGCAGCAGATTAGGGGTACATAGGGATAACGTAGGTGGCGGCGGTTTACGGAGCGGCAGATTAGGGGTTAAAAGTGTAATGCAGGGGTCAGCGATAGCGGGGGCGGCAGATTAGGAGTTAATAAGTGTAAGGTTAGGGGTGTTTAGACTCGGGGTACATGTTAGGGTGTTAGGTGCAGACTTAGGAGGTGTTTCCCCATAGGAAACAATGGGGCTGCGTTAGGAGCTGAACGCTGCTTTTTTGCAGGTGTTAGGTTTTTTTTCAGCTCAAACAGCCCCATTGTTTCCTATGGGAGAATCGTGCACGAGCACGTTTTTGATGCCGGCCGCGTCCGTAAGCAACTCTGGTATCGAGAGTTGCATTTGCGGTATAAATGCTCTACGCTCCTTTTTTGGAGCCTAACGCAGCATTTGTTTGAACTCTCGATACCAGAGTTAAATTTATGGTGCGGCCAGAAAAAAACCCGCGGAGCGTTAACAGCCCTTTTACCGCCGAACTCTAAATCTAGGCCTATGTGTTTCCTGCATCACCAGGCACACTTACTCAGAGGAATTACATAATGATACAGCATATGTAAAGGGACAGTCTACACCAGAACTGCTATTGTTTAAAAAGATAGATAATTCCTTTATTAACCATTCCCCTGTTTTGCATAACCAACACAGTTATATTAATATACTTTTTACCTCTGTGATTACCTTGGATCTAAGCCTCTGCAGACTGCCCCTTATCTCAGTGCTTTTGACTGACATGCAGTTTAGCCAATCAGTGCAGACTCCTAAATAACTCTGGTAGAGTGAGCACAATGTTATCTACATGAACTAGTACTGTCTAACTGTGAAAAACTTTCAAAATGCTCTGAGCTAAGAGGCAGTTTTCAACGGTTTAGAAATCAGTTTGAGCCTACCTAGGTTTAGCTTTTCAAAAATACCACCAAGGCATCAAAGCAAATTTGATGATAAAAGTAAATTGGAAAGTTGTTTAAAATTATCTTTGTGGAGACACAAACAACAGAGGGCGCCTCCTAGTGTAACACTGCGGTCTACTAAACAGATAGATAGATAGATAGATAGATGGAAATCTCTGTACTCACAATTGTGGCAGCACCAATGTGTTGAATGATACAGACTGGGATCTCTCAGTGTCTCAGCTCACTGCTCGAATGATAGTGTGGTCAGACAGACTCACTCCTCCCAAACAGACTTGTGCTTGTAGTGCAAAATGATGGTTTATTAAAACAGAATAAAAACAACTCTTAAAAAAGGGGGGTACAATTGCTCCTTTAGACACTTGCAACGCGTTTCTCACCTGTAACTCGCTGTTTCCTCATATCGTTTCTTACTAACAAGCACGGCCTATTTAAAAAAAACTAGCTACCTATCAGGATGTGGCATCTGCTCAAACCCACTTTACCTCATGTGTTGCATATCAAATTAATCAGAATGTTGACAACATAGAAGAAAATAATTACAATACATTGTATTGTCCAAAACATGTACACAATACTTAAAACCCATATCCGTACATTCTATTCATCCTCTCATTTGAAGGAAATCCAAAATCCATAATTTATATAAAGCAAACTCGCTTATGTTTATAATGTCCCTGTGCATTCCTAGTTCCATAAACTATAAACTGTTGTTTGTTTCTCCACTCAGATTGTTTATCACCTGAATACTAAGGAGAGGAGCAGCCCTGAGAATTAATCACTTTCTATTCTCCTAGATAAGAACATTTACCTATGGGTTTATTCTAGGGCCCTGAATTGATCTAAGACATCACATAGGAACTGGAAATGCCATTCCCACCTTTACCACGCTGGACTTAAGTCAATTTAACACCTTATTTGTGTCTGATTAAGTTAATTTAATATCTTTTTTTGGAGACTGTGGCTACACACGGTCTTTGGCATACATATATCTAGCTGCATCCATTTTATCGTTTATATATATATACATACACACATATATCGTATTAATATAATTAACATTCACTATGTTATTACGTATAGCATTTGATTGAATTTGATAGCTCACATCAGGTGCCCCCTAGGGACCTTAGCTGTTAATTGGCATTGGTTGTTTAGTTGTTTAAAATTGCATGCCCTATCTGAATCATGAAATATTAATTTTGACTAGACTGTCCCTTTAAAGAGTCATTCGCAGCAAAGGGGCATGTTGAGAATTCATGTTTAAATATTCACAGCTTTTGTTGTCAATACACCAGTTATGTAGTATTTATAAATCAGCAAAGATTAAAACCTAGTAATGCACCATATGCCAAAGGTATAGGGTGCAATGAAAAGTTTTGTGGCTAATTCAGGAAAATATAGTAGGTCCCGCAAACACTTGATAAATTACAAATTATGCTCTAAATAATGCTAAAAATTACAATACATCGTATTGGCCAAAACATTTACACATTTTTCGTAATTTTAGACAGTCACCCAGATTAGGAGTTTTGCGTTGCGGCTTTTAAGCTGAAAAAATGGCAATTTCAGCGTAAAAGCAGGAACACACTATTGGGAGTCGTGTCGGTATAGCTGTACCGCAAGCATTTTAGCCTGTAACGCAACATCAATCCCGCACTCACTATAGCACCGGTATTACAGGTTGTGCAGTGAGGCTAAAATGCTTGCATTACAGCCTATACCGACACAATCCATAACGCCATCTGAGAGCAGTAGTTATGGATTTTGTGTTACAAAGTACACTAACAGCCATAAACTACCTATTAACCCCTAAACCGCCACCCTCCTGCATCACAAACACTATTTAAAACGTATTAACCCCTAATCTTCCGCCTACCCACATTGCGACTATTCAATAAAGTTATTAACCTCTAATCTGTCGCCCACCCACTTCGCGAACACTATTTAAATATATTAACCCCTATTCTGCCGCTCCCCAACATCGCCCCCACTAAATAAAGTTATTAACCCCTAAACCGCCGGCCCCCCACATTGCAAAACACTAAATTAAACTATTAACCCCTAAAACTAACACCCCCCTAACTTTCAATTACAATTACAATATAACTCTGTTTAAATAAATAAAAACTTACCTGTGAAATAAATATAAACCTAACATTAAACTATAAATTAACCTAACATTACTAATCTAATAAAATAAAAAATACTACCAATTAAAATATCTAAATTTAAAAAAAAACTAATTACGAAAAAAAATTAAAAAAATCTAAATTACAACTAAAAAAAAACAAATCCTACGAAAAATTTAAATAATCTAAGTTTACCAAAATAAATTAACACTTGAATCATAAAAAATAAAAAACACTAAGATTAAAAACAAATAAACAAAATGATCAAAAATAAAAACAATTACACCTGATCTAATAACCCTATAAAAATAAAAAAGCCCCCCCAAAATCAAAACACCCCCTAGCCTACAATAAACTACCAATAGCCCTTAAAAGGGCCTTTTGTAGGGCATTGACCTAAAGAAATCAGCTCTTTTACCTGTAAAAAAAATACAAAATCCCCCAACAGTAAAACCCACCACCCAACCAACCCCCCAAAATAAAAAAAAACTAACTCTAAAAAAAACCTAAGCTACCCATTGCCCCTTAAGGGGCATTTGTATGGGCATTGCCCTTAAAGGGACTTTATACACTCATTTTCATATAACTGCATGTAATAGACACTACTATAAAGAACAAGATGCACAGATACTGATATAATAATCCTGTATAAAACTGTTTAAAAACTTATTTATAAGCTCTCAGTTTAGCTCTGTTGAAAAGATAGTTGGAAAGCCCACTGCAAGTGGGAAATAAGACCCTCCCCCCTTCCCCCTTCTTTTGCATATGAAAAGACCCTTTACACAAACAGGAGCAAGCTGGAGAAGGTAGCTGACGGTATTCACATAAAACTTTGGGGCTTGGTTAGGAGTCTGAAAATCAGAGCAATGTTATTTAAAAATAAGCAAAACTATAAATTTAAAAAAAACAAAAAACTTTATGGGCTATATAAATAGATAATCTACAAAACATTTATGCAAAGAAAAAATGAGTGTATAATAGGGCACGTGGCTCTTGCTTTGCCCTTAAAAGGGCATTCAGCTCTTTTTCAAAGCCGAAACCCTAATCTTAAAAAAAAACACCCCCCCCCAAAAAAATAAAAAAAATAACACTAACCACAGAAGATCTACTCACGGTTTCTAAAGTCCGGACATCCATCTCTATCCAGGCGGAGAGGTCTTCATCCAGGCAGCGAGGTCTCCATCCTTCCTGGGGGCGTCTTCTATCTTCATCCCAGCTTTGTAGAGTGGAGCCATCCTAGAAGCCGATGCAATCCTGAGCACAGCGTCCTCTTCATACGGTCGCCGCCGTACAAGTTGAAGTTGAATGCAAGGTAACCGTTTCAAAATGGCGCACCTTGCATTCCTATTGGCTGCTTTGATTCTTCAAATTCAAACCAGCCAATAGGATGAGAGCTTATGAAGTTCTATTAGCTGTTCAAAACAGCCAATAGGATGAGAGCTACTGAATTCCTATTGGTAGATTTAAACAACCAATGGTCACTCAACAATTAATTAATCTAAACAAATGAATAAGGTTAAAAATAACTTACTGGAGCTGAATGGAAAGCATTGAACAACTTGAAGAATTATCCACTTCTTGTAGTAAGAGAGGCTGACAAGGTTGGTGCTCTTGTTCTTATGAACTAAGGGGACTACCAAATGGAATTATTGAGGCAACTATCAGATCATGAAACATATAGGAAAGGACCATCTGATCCAGGTATGACCTTTAAAAACCAAACTGATGATTATCTAGAGGCATTGGAAAAACAGGGACTAATTAACAAATCCTTGAAGGTGGATCTTACTATGACACATTCTATTACACTGATTCTGCTGATTCTATATACACTTCCAAAAGTGCACAAAGATCCAGTGCACCACCTTGGCCGGTCATTTTTTTCAGCCAGGGTTTCCGAGTTGGAGCCTTTAACAACATACTTGGATAGTATTCTATAACCAATAGTAAGAAACATTGCTACTATTATTTTAGATTCTATTTACAGAGATATCCATATGTTAGATCTCCTTCTGAAGTACAATTATTGGATTTCTGTTTTCTGTGCAATTATTTTAGATTTGAGTGACAAAATTGCTTACAAACAGCTGGCACTGCAATGGGTTCTAATGTGGCCCCATCATATACCAATATCTTCATGGTTGAATTTGAACTGTGCGGTACACCACTATTTTGTGATTATCGTATTAAAGTATCCAAGCGCTATATTGATGATTTGCTTCTTGTCTTGACTGGTACAAAAAAGGAATTAGAGGAAAGGTTGCTCCAATTGAACAGTACACACCACAATTTGCAATTTAATAAATACTTTTGAAGTACTTCAAATTACTTCCTAGACTTAAGAATTTCTAAAGAATCGGGGAGGTTGCTAACTATTTTATACCAAAAGAAATTCAATCTTGAGAGCTGATAGTTGTCATCCTCCAGCTCTAAGGAAGGCTTTACCAACTTCACAGTTTAAAAGGGTAATTAGGAACATTTCTTCAGAGATAAACAAAATGCAACAGTTTGGAAATGATGCATAAAAAATTCAAGAACAGTGTATATCACCAAAAAACATTAAAAAGATTAACAGATGAATTGGGAGATATGACCCAAAGGAAAGCATTGATGAAAAAATCTGATGAAGAAACATAACTTTTAACTTTTGTGACCACATACTCCACATACATAAAAAATGGCATACTGCAGAGATCCTAAGGAATAACTGGCACCTACTGACAACTTATGAGTCTCTATAATTTATACATGAAAAGTGTCTTTTTAGTTTTATACTGCGAACAAATTTATTTATATCTGTTATAGAGATCCATCTCTGAAGCAGGCGAAAATCCCAAGCCCCATAACAGTAGTTTCTCTTTATCTTGATTAAGGGAGTGGGAAGATAAATTAATTAATGTTTGTGTTTGCTCCTCTTCTCCGTATTTTGCATTCTTTCCTGTGTCCTTCTTCTTTCTTTTCTCTTTTCCAGTCGGAGGTTTCTCTAATTGTGACAGTTCCAGGTTTAAAAAAACCCTTGTTTTTAATAAAGTATTTTTTTATTACACATTTGCTATTACTTTTTATCCTACGTTTGGAGGGATAGTCCATTTTTCTCGCTGGATTTTGTCCTTGCTCAAGTTGGAATCACCTTATCCTGCTGGCTGGATTCTACAGTCCACTGGGCGGCTGAAAGGTCCCAGTACTGCTAATACTGCACCTGGTGGTGCTTCACCTCTTGTAAGTGTAACCTTTAAACACTTTTTCTCCTTGGTTCAAACGTTACTGGGCTATGTTTGTGCCTTTGTCTTGTCCATATAGGATATAATACATCTGCCTCCTAAGGATTATCTGGAGTTGGGTTTTGACTGGTGGATATCAGTGAGCTGGACCACTGCTATAGTTCCAGTCTGCACGAATAGCACCGTTTGGGTGCACCTCACTTGTGAGTATATACCAATCTGTTGGTCCTGTGTGTGTTGATGCACTGACGCTACTAGGCCATGTTTGGCGCCTCTGTTCCTTTTACATTTTTCAGATCACCATTCATCAGGATGACCATCCTATGACAGAGAGCTGCCTTTTATCGTTGTGATAGGACTGTTGCTGTGGATACTACTGTATTTTTTGCGTATGCTCAATCAGAGACTTCTGCATTTGTCTATCGGGGTGATTGTATTATATAGTATATATTGTTTGCACTATCACCACTATCATCTGTTTGAGTTGTGTTGTCCATCTACTAGGTTTAGATAGCGCCCCCTATGAGTGTGGTGTATTAATTGTATGCAACACTCTCTTACATATCCATGAGCATGTTTTGCCAGCTCACCGCTACCGTAAGCAGCGCTGGTATTGAGGTGAGATGTGGAGCAAAATTTAGCTCTCCGCTCACTTTTGATTCCTATGGGGAAATACATTTATGTCTATACCTAACATCCTAACATGAACCCGAGTCTAAACACCCCTAATCTTACACTTATTAACCCCTAATCTGTCGTCCCCGACATCGCCGACACCTGCATTATATTATTAACCCCTAATCTTCCGCTACGGACACCGCTGCCACCTACATTATATGTATTAACCCCAAATCTGCTGCCCCCAACATCGCCCACACCTACATTATATTTATTAACCCCTAATCTGCCACCCCAATGTCGCTGCAACCTACCTACACTTATTAAACCCTAATCTGCTGCCCCCAACGTCGCCGCCACTATATTAAAGTTATTAACCCCTAAATCTAAGTCTAACCCTAACCCTAACACCCCCTAACTTAAATATAATTTAAATAAATCTAAATAAAATTACTACAATTAACTAAATTATTCCTATTTAAAACTAAATACTTACCTATAAAATAAACCCTAAGCTAGCTACAATATAACTAATAGTTACATTGTAGCTATTTTAGGATTTATTTTTATTTTACAGGCAACTTTGTATTTATTTTAACTAGGTACAATAGTTATTAAATAGCTATTAACTATTTACTAGCTACCTAGTTAAAATAAAGACAAATTTACCTGTAAAATAAAACCTTTCCTAAGATACAATTACACCTAACACTACACTATAATTAAATTAATTCCCTAAATTAACTACAATTAAATACAATTAAATAAATTATCTAAAGTACGAAAAACCCCCACTAAATTACAGAAAATAATAAAATAATTACAAGTTTTTTAAACTAATTACACCTAATCTAATCCCCCTAATAAAATAAAAAAGCCCCCAAAATAATAAAAAGCCCTACCCTATACTAAATTAAAAATAGCCCTTAAAAGGGCCTTTTGCGGGGCATTGCCCCGAAGTAATCAGCTCTTTTACCTGTAAAAAAAAGTACAATATCCCCCAACACTTTGTATTAGGTATCCTGAAAATGAAAGTATGAAATAAAAACAGTGAAAAGAAAGTGAGATTGCCAAGCACTATGATTTTTTTTATTCACCTTATCTGCTGAATATATATATATATATATATATATATATATATATATATATATATATATATATATATATAGAGAGAGAGAGAGAGAGAGAGAGAGAGAGAGAGAGAGAGAGTTGAGTTTGAGAGTTCAGTGCACATAGAATGGAGAAAACCAAAACCAAATTATGGTGCAGTATGTAAGTACTGGGCAATCAAAAACTAAAAGTGAGATTTAAATGTGCTCACCTTGTTTAACCTCAAACATGTGAGGTATGTTGGAAGCGTGGAGGGGATGTAATCCCTATCTGTGGTAAAGATGTTTCCAGCTGGTATGCAGAAACTTTTGGCAGGTGGAAATCTTGATATCCCTGGAGTAGAAATGTGTTGGTATTTCAGACAAACTTCTCCTCTCTGGAGTTAGGTAGAGAAACTTTATTTCTTGTTGCTGAATTTCTTTCCTTGTTGCTGTTTATTTCTTTTCACCTTCTTTAAACTTGAAAGGCTTCTCCTCTCTGGAGTATGGTATAAACTTTATGTATGCAAACCGATTAGTGCTCAGTTTACATACTATGAGATCAATTGTGGATATTAATTGCAGCACTCATGAGATGTGTATAAATGATGCTTGCAAGGACACAAAGTGAAATTTAAAATAAAAACACTTTTATTTTCCAATGTCCAATAAAAAATAATAAACAGAAATCCTCTTTAACCCCTTAATGACCACAGCACTTTTCCATTTTCTGTCCGTTTGGGACCAAGGCTATTTTTACATTTCTGCTGTGTTTGTGTTTAGCTGTAATTTTCATCTTACTCATTTACTGTACCCACACATATTATATACCGTTTTTCTCGCCATTAAATAGACTTTCTAAAGATACCATTATTTTCATCATATCTTATAATTTACTATAAAAAAAAATATAAAATATGAGGAAAAATGGAAAAAAACACATTTTTTCTAACTTTGACCCCCAAAATCTGTTACACATCTACAACCACCAAAAAACACCCATCCTAATTAGTTTCTAATTTTTGTCCTGAGTTTAGAAATACCCAATGTTTACATGTTCTTTGCTTTTTTTGTGAGTTATAGGGCCATAAACACAAGTAGCACTTTGCTATTTCCAAACCATTTTTTTTTTTTCAAAATAAGCGCTAGTTACATTGAACACTAATATCTTTCAGGAATCCCTGAATATCCCTTGACATGTATATATTTTATTTTTAGTAGACATCCCAAAGTATTGATCTAGGCCAATTTTGGTATATTTCATACCACCATTTCACCGCCAAAAGCGATCAAATACAAAAAATCGTTCACTTTTTCACAATTTTTTTCATAAACTTTCGGTTTCTCACTGAAATTATTTACAAACATTTTCTGCAATTATGGCACAAATGGTTGTAAATGCTTCTCTGGGATCCCCTTTGTTCAGAAATAGCAGCCATATATGGCTTTGGCATTGCTTTTTGGTAATTAGAAGGCCGCTAAATGCCGCTGCGCACCACACGTGTATTATGCCCAGCAGTGCAGGGGTTAATTAGGAAGCTTTTAGGGAGCTTGTATGGTTAATTTTAGCTTTAGTGTAGTGTAGTAGACAACCCAAAGTATTGATCTAGGCCCATTTTGGTATATTTCATGCCACCATTTTACCGCCAAATGCGATCAAATTTAAAAAAAAAAGTTACATTTTTCACAATTTTAGGTTTCTCACTGAAATTATTTACAAACAGCTTGTGCAATTATGCCACAAATGGTTGTAAATGCTTCTCTGGGATCCCCTTTGTTCAGAAATAGCAGAGATATATGACTCTGGTAATTAGAAGGCCGCTAAATGCTGCTGCGCCTCACACGTGTATTATGGCTAGCAGTGAAGGGGTTAATTAGGGAGTTTGTAGGGAGCTTGCAGGGTTAATGTTAGCTTTAGTGTAGAGATCAGCCTCCCACCTGACACATCCCACCCCCGGATCCCTCCCAAACAGCTCCCTTCCCTCCCCCACCCCACAATTGTCCCCGCCATCTTAAGTACTGGCAGAAAGTCTGCCAGTACTAAAATAAAAGGGTTTTTAAAAATAATAAAAATTTTTTTAGCATATTTACATATGCAACTGTGTAGGATCCCCCCCTTAGCCCCCAACCTCCCTGACCCCCCCCCCCAAACCGCTCTCTAACCCTCCCCTCTGCCTTATTGGGGGCCATCTTGGGTACTGGCAACTGTCTGCCAGTACCCAGTTTGCAAGAAAATATGTTTTTTTTTATTTTTTCCCCGTTTTTTCTGTAGTGTAGCTTCCCCCTCCCTACAGACCAACCCCCACCACCTAACTGATGTGTTTTTTATCTGATTTTTTTATTTTTTTTTACAGTTTTTTTTTATTTTCCTACACTTTTTTTTCTGTGTGTAGCGGTTCCCACCCGCTCCCTCCCCGTGCACGCGCCCGCCCCCACCCTCCCGTGCACGTGCACGCATCAGTGTGCGCCCCCTGTCATCCCCGCCCACGATCCCGCCCCCTCCACATCACGAGGGCCATCGATGGCCGCCACCCGCCTCCCGGTCCGGCTCCCACCCCCAACGCAGTAAGCCACCGATCTCCGGTGCAGAGAGGGCCACAGAGTGGCTCTCTCTGCACCGGATGGCTTAAAAAGGTTATTGCAGGATGCCTCCATATCGAGGCATCACTGCAATAACCGGAAAGCAGCTGGAAGCGAGCAGGATCGCTTCCAGCTGCTTTCCACACCGAGGACGTGCAGGGTACATCCTCAGGCGTTAACTGCCTTTTTTTTGAGGACGTACCCTGCACGTCCTCGGTTGCTAAGGGGTTAATAATAGTCCAGATCAGGGACAGAATAGGTGAGCAGATGAAATGTAGTATATTTCTTTAAATCCGGTAGTGAGTTTCTTATCAGGGCTGATGCAAAAACAGCTGGCTGATAAAAGTTGGTGATATGGTGGTATAGGATGCTGTAAGCACAGCTGAAAGTAAATTCCTTGTGGTGGTTTTTAGCTCTGAAAAGCTCACAGTGTTCAGGTAGATAAGTTGGTGTTTATGGTAGAAAACCCTAATAAATAGTTACATGAACTGCTGTAAATACAGCTGGATGATGATTGCTTGTGGTTTTTTGAACTCTAGATGGCTCACAATATCCGGATGGATGTGGATTCTTAAGCCTGTCAGTGACAGGGTCCGTTGCTGATGTGTTTGAAGCTTGGTCTCACCGGACAGGAAGTGACGTCAGATGTGGGCGTGCCCTTACGTGTTTCGTGAATTACATTCACTTCATCAGAGGGTATGCCCACAGAGCACTGAGGAGCGCTTATATGGCGTTTCAGTGCAGATAATTGGCTTGACTTCATTTTTTAATTGAATATAGGTGCCCTATTGTATATTCATTGATTGGTGTGGCTTATTAGTATTGGTCTGCATAAATTAGAAGTAGATTACTAACTATCTTACACATATTTTGAAAGAAAAAGAAAAAAAGGGAAAAAAAGAAAAAAGAAAACTTTTTTTCTCTCGTTAGTGATATTGGAATTTTATCTATGTGTTTAGACATAAATCTGGTGGGGAATCCTTACGAATTTCCATAGGGGTAATCAAAGGTAATAAAGCTGCCTAAAATTACTGTCACCCATATGATTTTTTGCCTAAAGTGACTGCTGCTTTACCTATGTGTTTATTTATTTTTTCGCATAACAGAATGAAATTACAATAAGCAACCAATTTGGTGCATAACACAGGTGGAGCCTGCTAAGAACGGTTCTCTGGGGAGTACTAATTGCTTAGGTGATCCTCTACCTCACTTTACCTATGTGTTTATCCATAAAATAATTTATTATTTTTATTATTTGATTATTGGATTAGGGAATGGGTGGAGTTACCTTAAATGTGTGACCATGGACATAATTTTTTATGTGGGAGGTCTATTTGCTTAGGTGATCCTCTACCTAACTTGACCTATGTGTTTATCCATAAAATTTGAGAAACACTAATTATTATTTTTATTTTTATTATTTGATTATTGGATTAGGGAATAGGTGGAGTTAACTTCAATGTGTGACCCTGGACATAGCTTTTATGTGGGACTAATTGCTTAGGTGATCCTCTACCTCACTTTACCTATGTGTTTATCCATAAAAATAATGTATTATTTTTATTTTTATTATTTTATTATAGGATTAGGGAATGGGTGGAGTTACCTTAAATGTGTGACTATGGACATAACTTTTTATGTGGGAGGTCTATTTGCTTAGGTGATCCTCTACCTAACTTTACGTATGTGTTTATCCATAAAATTTGAGAAACACAAATTATTATTTTTATTTTTATTATTTGATTATTAGATTAGGGAATAGGTGGAGTTAACTTCAATGTGTGACCCTGGACATAACGTTTTATGTGGGAGGTCTATCTGCATAACTATGTTGTTTATTTGAAACGGGACATAGAGAATATTTTAGGTGTAAAAACAATTGGTAATAAAATCACATTTAAAGCTTATTAGTAAGATATAGGAGTGGATAACAACTATAAATGATTTAAATAAAAATATTAATATCTCTCTCTTTTTGTTACAGGAGAAAGTCAAATGGGTCATTCTTGATTAATTAAAGAAATGCAGCCAGGTCTATGTCTTTGTTGAGACCTGTTGGTTGTAAAGTATTCAAACGGTGAATCCAATAGGTTTCTCTTTTTCTGAGCTGTAAAAGTCTTTCCTTCCCTTTAGAGGATGAAATTTGTTCAATTGCTCTTACCGTAAATTCGTCACTATTTTTATTGTGATAGTTTTCAAAGTGTTTGCCGATGCCGTATTCAGAATCGGCATCTTTAATGTTGTTTATGTGTTCCAGCACTCATCACTTTAGGCTTCTCTTTGTTCGCCCTACGTAGAATTTTTTGCAAGAACACTCTAATAGATATACTATGTATTCTGATTTACAGTTTAGAAAACTTTCTATTGGTACTTGTTCATCTTTGTTGTGAATGATCCATTTATTTATTTCTTTGTTTTTGTTTGTGTGGCTGCAGCACACACAATTTTTTCTTCCACATTTAAAGAAACCTTTAATGGGTGGAGTTCTTTCTTTAAGTTTTGTGTTCTTTAAAGCAGTTGGTGCCAGAATGTTTTTTATACACTTATTTTTCCTATAAGTGACTTTTGGAGGTCCAAGGAAGTTTGCTAAAACTGGGTCCCTTTTTAGTACATCCCAGTGTTCGTTCAGGATTTTTTCTATTTGTTTGGCCCCTTTTGTATATGTGGTGATGTATCTGGTTGTTACACATTTGTTTTCCAACTCAGGGTTGGTGATTTTAGTTTCTAAAAGTGAATGTCTTGTGGAGTTCTTTACTTTTTCATAAGCCTTTTCCACTATATTTTCTTTATAGCTTTTATCTTTAAATTTTTGTTTTAGGGTGTTTGCTGCATTTTCAAAATCACTATCTGTACTACAATTTCGTTTGATTCTTTTGAACTGGCCATATGGGATGTTGTTAATCCACCACAAGGAATTTACTTTCAGCTGTACTTACAGCATCCTATACCACCATATCACCAATTTTTATCAGCCAGCTGTTTTTGCATCAGCCCTGATAAGAAACTCACTACCGGATTTAAAGAAATATACTACATTTCATCTGCTCACCTATTCAGTCCCTGACCTGGACTATTATTAAAGAGGATTTCTGTTTATCATTTTTTATTGGACATTGGAAAATAAAAGTGTTTTTATTTTAAATTTCACTTTGTGTCCTTGCAAGCATCATTTATACACATCTCATGAGTTCTGCAAATAATATCCACAATTGATCTCATAGTATGTAAACTGAGCACTAATCGGTGTGCATACATAAAGTTTATACCATACTCCAGAGAGGAGAAGCCTTTCAAGTTTAAAGAAGGGGAAAAGAAATAAACAGCAACAAGGAAAGAAATTCAGCAACAAGAAATAAAGTTTCTCTACCTTACTCCAGAGAGGAGAAGTTTGTTTGAAATACCAACGTATTTCTACTCCAGGGATATCAAGATTTCCACCTGCCAAAAGTTTCTGCATACCAGCTGGAAACATCTTTACCACAGATAGGGATTACATCCCCTCCACGCTTCCAACATACCTCACATGTTTGAGGTTAAACAAGGTGAGCACATTTAAATCTCACGTTTAGTTTTTGATTGCCCAGTACTTACATACTGCACCATAATTTGGTTTTGTTTTGTTTTTCTCCATTCTATGTGCGCTGAACTCTGAAACTCAACTCCATACCTTTTTCCTTCACATTCCATTTGATGATAGTGGAATATTCAGAAACTAGCTGCCATTGAAATATATCAGGAGGAACTAATTAGAGCAAAATAACCATTTACAACATACACAGCGCAGATCAAGAAACACCCAAGCAACACTATATATATATACTGTATATATATATATATATATATATATATATATATATATTGTAATTAGTCAATTTGCCTCTATATTCCAGGACAACCACCTTGGTGCTGTTGCGTAATAATTAAAATTCTGGGGATTTAAGCATTCACAGGATTTACAATAATCAAATTTATTTGTGATGATTTGGGGATGTACTGACAGACATCACTGAATGGCAACATCATTCTGGTGAACTGCTTGTGCAATGCCTCCCCCTGCAGATTTGTGGCCCCTTTGTGTGTTGAATATGATGCGCGGTTGGGAGGATTGTGATCACTGAAATCATTGCTGTGCGTGCATTGTATTTGTGAATATTCAGCTATCTGCTTGGATCCAATCTAAACTTTTATTAATATTGGAATGTTGTTGTCACTAGGAAACCCTCAGAACTTGAGCTGAAAGAATGCAAATAAACAGTATCAAAAGATTGGGATCTACCCATATATGTATAACCCTATGTAAAGGGATTAAACACATTGCTGAAATTAGCTCCAGAGCAACAATGTACTACTGTGACATAGCTGAACACATGTGATGAGCCAATGACATTGCACCAGCAGCTCACAAGGTTAATTTTGACTTTCATATATCTCTTTAATGTAATTGCAGGAAACAGTAATCAGATTATATACGCTCAGATCTTATACAGAGTAAAATTAACTTTATAATAGATTTAAAAATGTGCTTTTACAAGATGTATATATGAAATAAGTGTTTAACACGGGCAATATATTTGCATTCAAAATAAATTCCAAATAATCTATACAGGGAGTGCAGAATTATTAGGCAAGTTGTATTTTTGAGGATTAATTTTATTATTGAACAACAACCATGTTCTCAATGAACCCAAAAAACTCATTAATATCAAAGCTGAATATTTTTGGAAGTAGTTTTTAGTTTGTTTTTAGTTTTAGCTATTTTAGGGGGATATCTGTGTGTGCAGGTGACTATTACTGTGCACAATTATTAGGCAACTTAACAAAAAACAAATATATACCCATTTCAATTATTTATTTTTACCAGTGAAACCAATATAACATCTCAACATTCACAAATATACATTTCTGACATTCAAAAACAAAACAAAAACAAATCAGTGACCAATATAGCCACCTTTCTTTGCAAGGACAGTCAAAAGCCTGCCATCCATGGATTCTGTCAGTGTTTTGATCTGTTCACCATCAACATTGCGTGCAGCAGCAACCACAGCCTCCCAGACACTGTTCAGAGAGGTGTACTGTTTTCCCTCCTTGTAAATCTCACATTTGATGATGGACCACAGGTTCTCAATGGGGTTCAAATCAGGTGAACAAGGAGGCCATGTCATTAGATTTTCTTGTTTTATACCCTTTCTTGCCAGCCACGCTGTGGAGTACTTGGACGCGTGTGATGGAGCATTGTCCTGCATGAAAATCATGTTTTTCTTGAAGGATGCAGACTTCTTCCTGTACCACTGCTTGAAGAAGGTGTCTTCTAGAAACTGGCAGTAGGACTGGGAGTTGAGCTTGACTCCATCCTCAACCCGAAAAGGCCCCACAAGCTCATCTTTGATGATACCAGCCCAAACCAGTACTCCACCTCCACCTTGCTGGCGTCTGAGTCGGACTGGAGCTCTCTGCCCTTTACCAATCCAGCCACGGGCCCATCCATCTGGCCCATCAAGACTCACTCTCATTTCATCAGTCCATAAAACCTTAGAAAAATCAGTCTTGAGATATTTCTTGGCCCAGTCTTGACGTTTCAGCTTGTGTGTCTTGTTCAGTGGTGGTCGTCTTTCAGCCTTTCTTACCTTGGCCATGTCTCTGAGTATTGCACACCTTGTGCTTTTGGGCACTCCAGTGATGTTGCAGCTCTGAAATATGGCCAAACTGGTGGCAAGTGGCATCTTGGCAGCTGCACGCTTGACTTTTCTCAGTTCATGGGCAGTTATTTTGCGCCTTGGTTTTTCCACACGCTTCTTGCGACCCTGTTGACTATTTTGAATGAAACGCTTGATTGTTCGATGATCACGCTTCAGAAGCTTTGCAATTTTAAGAGTACTGCATCCCTCTGCAATATATCTCACTATTTTTTACTTTTCTGAGCCTGTCAAGTCCTTCTTTTGACCCATTTTGCCAAAGGAAAGGAAGTTGCCTAATAATTATGCACACCTGATATAGGGTGTTGATGTCATTAGACCACACCCCTTCTCATTACAGAGATGCACATCACCTAATATGCTTAATTGGTAGTAGGCTTTCGAGCCTATACAGCTTGGAGTAAGACAACATGAATAAAGAGGATGATGTGGTCAAAATACTAATTTGCCTAATAATTCTGCACTCCCTGTATGCTTCAATGAAATCATAGTCACAAATATAACAGTATCACTTGTCTAGGAAGTGAAAATCAGAACACAAGATTACCATAAATGTAAGAAGAATTCACCTAATATATAACAATTGTTGGTCAATTGTTGGGAGTAAAAAATAAGTAAAGCTTTAAAAAACGCTTTTTATTTGGTGAGTATCCTGATTGAACTGAAGCCCAGGAGTGCATATTTAATTATATTATCAAATTGTCTTCATTCTCTTGTTATCTATTGCTGAAGGGACAACATTGCACTACTGACAGGAAGCTGAAAATATCTATTTAGCCAATCACAAGAGACTGTGTGCAGGCACCAATTAGCAGCAGCTCCCACTAGTGTATGATATGTGCGTATTCATTTTTAACAAGGGATAGTAAGAGAATAAAGCACATTTGAAAATATAAGTGAATTTAAAAGTGTCTTAAAATGACCTGCTCTATCTGAATCATGCAAGTTTAATTTTGACTTTCCTATCCTTTTAACAGAACTGAACCCCGAGCAGAAGATAAACATGAAACTGAGCAAATATTGAAAATATAAAGTTTACTGTTCTTCATAGAATTAAACACTTTTATGTGAAGTTAATAATTGCACTTGTCATTAACTAAACTTATTGATTAATTGTTAATACCAAATTATTTAATCGCATTAGGCCGTCATCCTCTGTCACAGATCTAACTCACAAAGAGCTGGCTTAAGGCTTCTATAAGGAGGTCTTGCTCTGAAGTGTGTTCATCATGTGTTATTTACACAATGACAGTAAATATTCTACTACAGATGCATGTCTGAAGAACTGTAATTCCATAGAAACAGAAGTAAAAACTCATCTGAGCAGATTGCAAAGCTTATCCATGGTAAACACTAATGGATTAGAATAAGGGGCATTCCACCATACCACAGTGTTAAAAGCATACCACAGTTTCTGATTTCATTACTAAAAATTCCACTTGGGATCAAGGAGAACAGCACACCTGTTTGTGGGGCACGGAGTAATATTTGCCAAATCTTGTCAATCCAAATAGTCATACATCCAAAGCACTCCAGCCACCAGAAGAAATCTTTGTTTAAAAGACCTTTATTCTCATTAGTTGGGTCCAAAAGCTTACAATAGGCTCTTAGTCATGTACACTGAATGTATATAGGTTTGTACCTTTTATATCCTCACCTGGATAATGCAGAGTTCTAGGTAACATTATAGTGACATCTGCTGGTAACATATTGATATTACATCTTTCAACTTCAATATTAACCCTTAATGTACCAAACTCAAAAAAAGTTAAAAACATAGGTAAAGTAAAACCATTATATACATTTAAAAGAAAAAAAACAGAATATAACACAACAGATATATGTAATTTTACAAAAAATAGATTCAAATCAAAGTCTTTATTAAGACCTTTAGGTATCATAGTGTCCAATTTATTTATCCAGTACATCTCCCTTATTTTTAGAGGGTGTTCCCTGTCACATCCTCTCCAGAGGACAGCCAATTTTTCAATAACCTGAAATCGAAGCTGGCTGATGTTATGCTCCCTGGAGAGGAAGTGAGAGGAAACAGGCGCTTCTTTATTTTTGCATCTAATGTTTGACTTATGTTCTGTAAGTCTATCTCTGGCCTCTCTACAGGTCTTGCCAATGTAAATAAAACCACATGGACATTTGATTAGATAGACATCAAATGTAAATTTTAAAGTGAAAAAAAAGTAAAAAAAAATCCCCTCTGATCACTGATCCACAGTGGCTACAATTCAGGCATGGGTAACAACCAGTTTTGGTACTCCCTATCGTTTTTTGTATAGTTTTCTTATTACTTCCAATATCTGAATAGACTAATTGGTCTTTGAGACTTTTATTTCTCTTAAATGCTGTCATGGGCATATTTTTGAAGGTTTCTATTTGTGGATTGCAGTCTCTAATTATATGCCAATATTTTCTCACAATCTGATTAATTTTGGGACTGAGTCTATTATACTGAGTAATAAAAAATAACCTCTCTTGTTCATCAACCTTATTTCTTTTGTTTCTCTTGTCATGTGTTGTAATCTCAGTTTGAATAACATTTTGTAATTGTTCCTTCTGGATAAAGGATTGCAAACTTTGGTGGTAAAAACTACTTCCTATATAAGAGACACTAATGATTTTTTAGCAAAGATTAAAGACCTGGGTCATATTGGTAATAAATGCATATTATTCTCTCTTGATGTATGTAGCCTTTATACCTCAATAAAACAAACAAGTGGTATCTCTTCAGTAGAGAATCTTTTAAAATCAGAAGGTGAATATACATCAGGAGAGATCCATTTTTTTGGTAGATCTCTTAACTATTATATTACACTACAATTATTTTCTTTTTATGGATATTTTTTATTTGCAGAAACAGGCAACTGCCATGGGTTCCAACGTCGCCCCCACATACGCTAATATTTTCATGAGCAACTTTGAGGAGCACTTTGTTTACTCCACAAAGTTGTTCTTGCTCTATGGTGCCTCCTGGTGGAGGTACATAGATGATATTTTTGGTGTGTGGCTGGGCGACGTTGGAACCCTGGTAGAGTTTGTTGAGGATCTAAATAACACAGTGCAAGGCCTCAAATTTACTCTGGAAATGAGTGAAACAGGAATTAATTTTTTAGACACCCATATATATATATATATATGGTGAATGGCTTTTTACATTCTGATTTATATGTTAAACCTACAGATAAAAAAACTTATTAGAATTTATCAGTTTTTATCCCATTAACACCTTAAAAGCTATACCTAAAAGCCAATTTCTAAGGGTTAAGCGTATAGTGACTGACGAGACTAAATGTAAACTGAAGTAACAAGATAGTAGGTAAAGTAGTACTAATGGTAAGTACCTATAGGTGCCAAATATTTTTGTAATCAACAAACACCTGTTAGGGGGGGCAATATAGCACTAAGGAGACTCATAGATAAATGAGTTACAAAGTCTGTAACAAAAAAAGAGTGCTTTACCCCTGCAAATATTTAGGAAAAATTCTCCATGAAAAATACAGGAACGATTTTTAGCGATTCATACTTTGAGGCATATTTAAGAAATGTCTTGCGGACCTGATCCGACAGTGCAGATCAGGTCCGCAAGACATCGCTGAATGCGGAGAGCAATACTCTCTCCGCATTTAACATTGCAACAGCAGCTCACAAGAGCTGCTGGTGCAACGCCATCCCCCCTCCAGACTCGCGGCCAATGGGCCGCCAGCAGGGGGTGTCAATCAACCCGATCGTACTCGATTGGGTTGAAATGTTGCGATTCCTGTTACTTGCTCAGAGCAGGCAGACAGGGTAATGGAGCAGCGGTCTTTGTGACGGCTGCTTCATAACTGCTGTTTCTGGCGAGTCTTCATTCGGAGCTTGATAGATAGGCCCCTTTATCTTTATTGGTTTAACTATTCAATCATACACATGTTTAAAAACACAAACTCTCTAGATATCAATATGTAGCATAAATGTGTGAATAATACCTCTGAGAATCATGTATCTAGATATGAAAAATTGTACTTGGTTTGTATTATATCAAGCAGTCAGATACAAACATTATCTTTTGTAGCCGGCTATTAATAAATTCAGAAATAATGTTGTGACAGGAGGACCTGTTAATATGTGGGATGTCAGATTACGAGATTAAAGCTATCTAGCTAATACTCTATCTGTAATTATAAAGTCCTTGCTTGCACAGTTAACTTTAGCATAGCTGCTTAATGTAGTAGATTATGTCTGCTTGAACTCTATCAATATCAATATACATATAGCATAGGTATGTGAATAATACCTCTGAGAGTCATGTATCTAAATATAAAACATTGTACTTGGTTTGTATAATATCAAGCAGTTAGATACAAACAATATTTTTGTACCCGGCTATTAATAAATTCAGAAATAATGCTGTAACAAGAGGACCTGTTAATATGTGGGATGTCAGATTGCGAGATTAAAGCTAATAAGATAATACTCTATCTGTAGTCCTTGCTTGCATAGTTAACTTTTGCACAGCTATTCAGTGTAATAAATTCTGTCTGCTTAAGCCCCTTCTATAGCGGGGGCTAGATTAACATTTAACTGACTTGTTTCACTAACATAGCACAATGTCTGATCTCAGAATATAATACACATTTACAAGCTATTGGCAATCAACAGTTATCATAGAGAGTAAGCGGTTAAAAATGAGAGTATGAACTCTCTGAAGCCAGACCCCTAAGGGGTCTGCTTGATATTATACAAACCAAGTACAATGTTTTATATTTAGATACACGACTCTCAGAGGTATTATTCACATACCTATGCTATATATTGATATCGAGAGAGTTCAAGCAGACCGAATCTACTACATTGAGCAGCTATGCTAAAGTTTACTGTGCAAGCAAGGACTTTATAATTACAGATAGAGTATTATGTAGATAGCTTTAATCTCATAACCTGACATTCCACATATTAACAGGTCCTCTTGTTACAGCTTTATTTTTTAATTTATTAATAGCCAGCAACAAAAGATATTGTTTGTATCTGACTGCTTGATATTATACAAACCAAGTACAATTTTTGATATCTAGATACATGATTCTCAGGTGTTATTCACACACCTATACTAAATATTGATATCTAGAGAGTTTAAGTGTTTTTAAACGTGTATGATTGGATAGTTAAACCAATAAAGATAAAGTATGAATGGTTAAAAATCGTTCCTGTATTATTCAGGGAGAATTTTTCCTAAATAATTGCAGGGGTAAAGCACTCTTTTTTGTTACAGACTCTGTAACTCATTTATCTATAAATGTAAACTGAGGTTAAAATAAATGTCTCATAAATTTAAAGAAAGAGGATACCCACCAACATTAATAGAGGAACAACTACAAAATGTTATTCAAACAGATTACAACACATGACAAGAGAAACAAAACAAATAAGGTTGATGAACAAGAGAGGTTCATTTTTATTACTCAGTATAATAGACTCAGTCCCAAAACTATTTAGATTGTGAGAAAATATTGGCATATAATTAGGGACTGCAATCCACAAACAGAATCCTTCAAAAATATGCCCATGACAGCATTTAAGAGAAATAAAAGTCTCAAAGACCAATTGGTCTATTCAGATTTGGAAGTAATAAGAAAACAATACAAAAAAACCATAGGGAGTACCAAAACGTATTGTTACCCATGCCTGAATTGTAGCCACTGTGGATCAATGATCAGAGAGGATTTTTTTTTATATCCGACCAATGGAAACAAATTTAAGATTAGAGAGTATCTCGCTTGTAGATCGACATTTGTTGTCTATCTGATCAAATGCCCATGTGGTTTTATGTACATTGGCGAGACCTGTAGAGAGGCCAGAGATAGACTTACAGAACATGAGTCAAACATTAGACGCATTAGATGCATTAGACGCAAAAATAAAGGTGCTAGATGACAGTGGCAATTCCTTATTCCTTATTGTTTGTGATGCTTTGAAGGACTTTCACACACATGTAATACTATGATTTAAATTGGGTAATCTGCTACTCTAAAATGAATATCATTGTCATAAAATCTGAGGATCATTTACAACAATAGGCACCAGGAAGGTTTTTATATAGAAGGTTGCAGTCACAGTCTATCCCATTTACCAGCTACAGTGACTTTAGATCCTTTAATTTTAAAGTGGTTTATATACATTACCAATGCCCTAAATGCACATGATCGTAGAATCTTGCTTGTGAAGTGCACTTTCTTTCTTTCTTTCTTTCTTTCTTTCTTTCTTGTAGTAAATTAGCCCAGCATGATACATATTATGTAATTTTTGCTAAAGTTAAGGTATTATAAACTTCTTTTAAAAGCTAAGAACAACACAACATAATTTTGCTATGGAGACAAAGCAAACAGAAATGCTGGTATATTGTAATCCATGAAAACGACACATTTTGTAAGTATATTAAATTATAAAAAAACCCTGATCATTAAAGACTATAAAACAAAAAAAAAAAAAAAAAAGAATTCAATTCAATATGTAATTTCTTTTCATTCTTATTGAAGAGTTTTCCTTTATATTATTTAAACGGAAAACTATTATTTCCCATCATTCCATGTTGTTTGTATTATTTCCATTACAGCGGGGATGCTTTTGTAGTGGTTACTTGTTATTAGTAATCATATAATTAGTATTTGATTGATCCTTTTGAAGCAAATTAACAAATGTGGTACATCACATACACCACTGGTGCCCCATACATTCATACATTGTCCTGCACACAAAAAATTTTTTTATTCAGATCTACACCTATTAAAGAGAGAAATTATAGAACAACAGTGGAAAACAAGAAGTAAAAATTGCAAACAAATAATACGCTAAAAAATGAGGAACAAAAAGAGATCAAAGAAGCATCAACCTTTCCTCTTCTTTTATGATGACATATTTAAATACATAGCATCCTCAAACAATCAGAAGAGGGGGGCGCTCAGATCTGGCATTTACCCTGCCCATTTTAAACATGACTGTTTAAATACTAAAAGGGTTAATAAAGTGTTTGTTTTTTTTCCTTCCTAGAAAATATATATATTTTTTAATTGTTTCTTTGTTTTGAAAAAAAAATGTATGTCCCTACTATAAAATAACTCTTTTTTAGACTTGTACTGCATGATAATGTCCACTAAGAGATGCTTTGACAGTTGTCACTATCGTTCACTGAGCTTTTATGCCACAAGAGTGTTATACAACATCAAAATAAACAGTTTTAATTTATTTTTTATTTTTTTGCATGCTAAAACAATGTTTCAACCAATAAGGATTTTGCAAAAATGTAACTTGATCCTTGAAAAAAGCAAGCCATTATTTATCAGGCAAAGTTCTATGATATAGAATTTTATTTTGTACATTAAAGGCTTTGGATTTGTAATGTGTGCACATATATAATACCTAGTTCTCAAGCTAAACACAACTCTGTGGAGTGTGTGCAGGGTTATACCAAAGTGTTTTAGCCCTTAGAGACTGGAATTATTGTGTTGCATTATGTATTAGGTACTGGGTTAAGTACCTGCTTATAGTTTATATATTAAGGACATGTATGGCATATACTCCTCTATTAATTGCTCCCTATTAGTCACATTAATAAGAGTGTGAAGTCCTTACATGTTCGCCTATTTCTTTGATTAGTCTAGCTTAAGTTATAGGTCCCCATTTATCATGATGCAAAAGCAGCTCTGGGGCCCGGCATTTTAGGCTCGCCTTAAACAATAGTTTAGTAGAAGTGGTCTTAAAACCGCTGCTGCTTAACCTGTCGGATTGAAATCATCTCAATCCGATCGAATTGGGCTGATTGACAGTCCCTGCTAGCGGCCGATTGGCCAACTGTAAGAATGGGAGTAGCATTGCACATTTAGTCTTGTATAAACTATATTTTCCTATGGCTTTATGACTGCTTAAAGGGACATAAAACACACATTTTTTCTTTCATGATTTAGGAAAACCATGCAATTTTAAACAGCTTTCCAGTTTACTTCTATTATCAAATTTGCTACATTCTCTTGGTATCCTTTGTTGAAGGAGCAGCAGTGCACTACTGGTTTCTAACTGAACACATGGGTAAGCCATTTAGGTTCTTTGCTGCTCCTGAGCTTACTTAGATAAACCTTTCAGCAAAGGATAGCAAGAGAGGGAAGCAAATTAAATAATACAAGTAAAGTTGTTTAAAACTGTATTCTCTATCTGAATCATTAATTTTTAATTATGACTTTACTGTCCCTTTAAGTCCCTAACTATCTATATTAATGGGTTTCTTATGAGTTCCCAGGTGTTTTTTTTTTTTTATCCTTCCTGCTTAGCATAGATATAATTCACAGCTCAAGGGAAAAGCGTTATCTATCAGCATATTACTCTTACAGCTACTTATTGTTTTACATATTGTTTAGCAAGGTCCAAAAGTGGTCTCTTCTACACTCTAGATTTTGTGGTGCAATACAAGAGTGGCTCCTACCTATTATAGCAAGTCTGTATTATCGTTTTTGATATTGTGTTAGTTTTACAATATTTTATTGCTGATAAATACCTCTGCTTCGGTTCTATTCCAAAAGCTATTATAATTTCATAAATGTATGGTCTAGTTAGACAATTTGATAGGTGAGAAAATATCAGAAATATTAATATATTATGTGCATTTGGTCATCCATTATTTTTTATTTATTTGTCTCAGCAAACTGCCCCTTATTATGTCCTACACTTGTCCATTATAACTGTGGAACATTGTGATACTCACTGGTGGTCAATTTTCTCATTTTGAACTAGATTGTTCTTCAAAGTTGTATATTTATTTTCTTCCATATTATCTTGTAATTGCTTTATATTTTATCTTAACCTAGAAGGACTTTCAACATTTTGTAGTGATAAAAGATTATCCAGAGCTTTTAATTTTGCATAAATTAATAATATACAATTTTCTTTATGTGAAAAGTAGACCAGTTATTCAGTTTGCTTAATGAATCATTAAGTGGTATTTTACTAGCAAACTCACAACACATAGATGAACAAAGATTTAAAATATCTACCATATACACAATCTAAACTATGGCCAATTGCTTTTTTTGATAAAAACCTTGTGATGAGTTGTTTACCATTTCACAAAAAAAACTATATAAAAAGACAAACTATTTATTTACATTGCGACCTTGACTGCATTTATGATATAATTACACTTCTTTTCTCTTTAATAGACTATAATTATTGTTTTCTCCCTAAAAAAGTAAAAAAGACTAAGACTAGACATCACAGTTTTCTTATACAAATAATGTTCTAGACAAACTTTTTCTTTCTACCGTTCAAGCATTTTTATAAATGACATCTGTTGTGTGGTTTTGTCATATGTGATAGAATGATGCTTCATAAGTTCATCTATAATTCAGACTGCATCAATACTGTATGAACTTCACAATACTGTTGACACCTATTTACAGTTGTTGTGCTACTGTTCTGAACAGATTCTTTCCTAAAGTAACAACAAAACATTTTTTCACTTTACTATAAGCATTTGTAGATACGTGATTGATGGAGAAATTATATTTTGAGTATGCACAGACAGCTAGGAAAAACATACGGCTAGATTTAGAGTTCTGCGGCCAAAGGGGTGCGTTAGCTACGCTGGCTTTTTTTCTCCCGCACCTTTTAAATACCGCTGGTATTTAGAGTTCACAGAAGGGCTGCGTTAGGCTCCAAAAAGGGAGCGTAGAGGATATTTACCGCCACTGCAACTCTAAATTCCAGCGGTGCTTACGGACGCGGCCAGCTTAAAAAACGTGCTCATGCACGATTTCCCCATAGGAAACAATGGGGCTGTTTGAGCTGAAAAAAACCTAACACCTGCAAAAAAGCAGCGTTCAGCTCCTAACGCAGCTACATTGTTTCCTATGGGGAAACACTTCCTAAGTCTGCACCTAACACCCTAACATGAACCCCGAGTCTAAACACCCCTAACCTTACACTAATTAACCCCTAATCTGCTGCCCCGCTATCGCTGACCCCTGCATATTATTATTAACCCCTAATCTGCCGCTCCGTACACCGCCGCAACCTACATTATCCCTATGTACCCCTAATCTGCTGCCCCTAACACCGCCGACCCCTATATTATATTTATTAACCCCTAATCTGCCACCCCCAACGTCGCCTCCACCTACCTACAATAATTAACCCCTAATCTGCCGACCGGATCTCACCGCTACTATAATAAATGTATTAACCCCTAAAGCTAAGTCTAACCCTAACACTAACACCCCCCTAAGTTAAATATAATTTTTATCTAACAAAATAAATTAACTCTTATTAAATATATTAATCCTAATTAAAGCTAAATACTTACCTGTAAAATAAACCCTAATATAGCTACAATATAAATTATAATTATATTGTAGCTATTTTAGGATTAATATTTATTTTACAGGTAACTTTGTAATTATTTTAACCAGGTACAATAGCTATTAAATAGTTAATAACTATTTAATAGCTACCTAGTTAAAATAATTACAAAATTACCTGTAAAATAAATCCTAACCTAAGTTACAAATAAACCTAACACTACACTATCAATAAATTAATTAAATAAAATACTTACAATTATCTACAATTAAACCTAACACTACACTATCAATAAATTAATTAAATAAAATACCTACAATTAAATAAACTAACTAAAGTACAAAAAATAAAAAAGAACTAAGTTACAAAAAATAAAAAAATATTTACTAACATTAGAAAAATATTACAACAATTTTAAACTAATTACACCTACTCTAAGCCACCTAATAAAATAACAAAGACCCCCAAAATAAAAAAATGCCCTACCCTATTCTAAAATTAAAATAGAAATGCTCTTTTACCTTACCAGCCCTTAAAAGGGCCCTTTGCGGGGCATGCCCCAAAGAATTCAGCTCTTTTGCCTGTAAAAAAAACATACAATACCCCCCCCAACATTACAACCCACCACCCACATACCCCTAATCTAACCCAAACCCCCCTTAAATAAACCTAACACTAAGCCCCTGAAGATCTCCCTACCTTGTCTTCACCTCGCCGGGTACACCGATCCATCCACCGAAGTCTTGATCCAAGCCTCCGAAGTCTTGATCTTAGCCCAAGCGGGGGGCTGAAGACATCCATCCTCCGGCTGAAGTCTTGATCCAAGCGGGCAGAAGAGGACATGCGGACCGGCAAACATCTTCATCCAAGCTGCATCTTCTATGTTCTTCAATCCGATGACGACCGGCTGATCTTCAAGACCTCCAGCGCGGATCCATCCATATTCACCGACGACTTCCCGACGAATGACGGTTCCCTTAAGGGACGTCATCCAAGATGGCGTCCCTCGAATTCCGATTGGCTGATAGGATTCTATCAGCCAATCAGAATTAAGGTAGGAAAATTCTGATTGGCTGATGGAATCAGCCAATCAGATTCAAGTTCAATCCGATTGGCTGATCCAATCAGCCAATCAGATTGAGATCGCATTCTATTGGCTGTTCCGATCAGCCAATAGAATTCGAGCTCAATCTGATTGGATGATCGGATCAGCCAATCGGATTGAACATGAATCTGATTGGCTGATTCCATCAGCCAATCAGAATTTTCCTACCTTAATTCCGATTGGCTGATAGAATCCTATCAGCCAATTGGAATTCGAGGGATGCCATCTTGGATGACGTCCCTTAAAGGAACCGTCATTCGTCGGGAAGTCGTCGGTGAAGATGGATGGATCCGCGCTGGAGGTCTTGAAGATCAGCCGGTCGTCATCGGATTGAAGAACATAGAAGATGCGGCTTGGATGAAGATGTTTGCCGGTCCGGATGTCCTCTTCTGCCTGCTTGGATCAAGACTTCAGCCGGAGGATGGACGTCACTCTTCAGCCCCCCGCTTGGGCTTGGATCAAGACTTCGGAGGCTTGGATCAAGACTTCGGTGGACGGATCGGTGAACCTGGCGAGGTGAAGACAAGGTAGGGAGATCTTCAGGGGCTTAGTGTTAGGTTTATTTAAGGGGGGTTTGGGTTAGATTAGGGGTATGTGGGTGGTGGGTTGTAATGTTGGGGGGGGTATTGTATGTTTTTTTTACAGGCAAAAGAGCTGAATTCTTTGGGGCATGCTCCACAAAGGGCCCTTTTAAGGGCTGGTAAGGTAAAAGAGTTTTCTATTTTAATTTTAGAATAGGGTAGGGCATTTTTTTTATTTTGGGGGTCTTTGTTATTTTATTAGGGGGCTTAGAGTAGGTGTAATTAGTTTAAAAATGTTGTAATATTTTTCTAATGTTTGTAAATATTTTTTTATTTTTTGTAACTTAGTTCTTTTTTATTTTTTGTACTTTAGTTAGTTTATTTAATTGTATTTTATTGTAGGTATTTTATTTATTTAATTTATTGATAGTGTAGTGTTAGGTTTAATTGTAGATAATTGTAGGTATTTTATTTAATTAATTTATTGATAGTGTAGTGTTTAATTGTAACTTAGGTTAGGATTTATTTTACAGGTAATTTTGTAATTATTTTAACTAGGTAGCTATTAAATAGTTATTAACTATTTAATAGCTATTGTACCTGGTTAAAATAATTACAAAGTTACCTGTAAAATAAATATTAATCCTAAATAGCTACAATATAATTATTATATATTATATATTATATATATTATTATAGTAGCAGTGAGATCCGGTCGGCAGATTAGGGGTTATTTATTGTAGGTAGGTGGAGGCGACATTGGGGGCAGCAGATTAGGGTTTAATAAATATAATATAGGGGTCGGCGGTGTTAGGGGCAGAAGATTAGGGGTACATAGGTATAATATAGGTTGCGGCGGTGTACGGAGCCGCAGATTAGGGGTTAAAAAAATATGCAGGTGTCAGCGATAGCGGGGGCGGCAGATTAGGGGTTAATAAATATAATATAGGGGTCGGCGATGTTAGGGGCAGCAGATTAGGGGTACATAGGGATAACGTAGCTGGCGGCGGTGTACGGAGCGGCAGATTAGGGGTTAAAAAATTTTAATAGAGTGGCGGCGATGTGGGGGGACCTCGGTTTAGGGGTACATAGGTAGTTTATGGGTGTTAGTGTACTTTAGAGCACAGTAGTTAAGAGCTTTATAAACCGGCGTTAGCCCAAAAAGTTCTCAACTACTGACTTTTTTCTGCGGCTGGAGTTTTGTCGTTAGATTTCTAACGCTCACTTCAGCCAAGACTCTAAATACCGGCGTTAGAAAGATCCCATTGAAAAGATAGGATACGCAAATGGCGTAGGGGGATCTGCGGTATGGAAAAGTAGCGGCTGCAAAGTGAGCGTTAGACCCTTTCCTGACTGACTCCAAATACCAGCGGGCGGTAAAAACCAGCGTTAGGAGCCTCTAACGCTGGTTTTGACGGCTACCGCCCAACTCTAAATCTAGGCCATAGAGAATAAGTTTATGTATTTTTAAATAGTCTCTTTCCCTTTCTGAGGGAGTTTTCGAGACTATACTGTCTTAACTAGTGATGTTGCGAATAGTTTGCTGGCGAATAGTTCCCGGCAAACATAGCATGTTCGCGTTCGCCACGGCGGGTGAACATATGTGATGTTCGATCCGCCCCCTATTCGTCATCATTGAGTAATACTTTGACCCTGTACCTCACAGTCAGCAGACACCTTCCAGCCAATCAGCAGCAGACCCTCCCTCCCAGACCCTCCTACTTCCTGGATAGCATCCATTTTAGATTAATTCGGAAGCTGCATTCTTAGTGAGAGGAGGGACAGTGTAGCTGCTGCTGATTTAATAGGGAAATCGACAGTCCTGAAGGACTCATATGATCTCTGCTGTAAGGACAGCACCCCAAAAAGCCCCTTTTAGGGCTAGAACATCAGTCTGCTTTTTTATTTTTTCCTGTGTAATCTAATTGCAGTTGCCTGCCTGCCAGCGTGTGTGTCAGGCTCACAGCATATACTGTGCCCACTTGCCCAGTGCCACCACTCATATCTGGTGTAACAGTAGTGTAGATTTAAAAAAAAAACCAACACTTTTTTGACTGTGTTAAATAATAGCAGTCAGTTTCCTTCACACGTGTGCGTTTCAGTGCCTGCCTGCCAGGGCACAGTGTCACCCCAGTGCAACTCATATCTGGTGTAACAGTAGTGTACATTTAAAAAAAAAAAACTTTTTTGACTGTGTTAAATAATAGCAGTCAGTTTCCTTCACACGTGTGCGTTTCAGTGCCTGCCTGCCAGGGCACAGTGTCACCCCAGTGCAACTCATATCTGGTGTAACAGTAGTGTACATTTAAAAAAACAACACTTTTTTGACTGTGTTAAATAATAGCAGTCAGTTTCCTTCACACGTGTGCGTTTCAGTGCCTGCCTGCCAGGGCACAGTGTCACCCCAGTGCAACTCATATCTGGTGTAACAGTAGTGTACATTTAAAAAAAACAAAAAACTTTTTTGACTGTGTTAAATAATAGCAGTCAGTTTCCTTCACACGTGTGCATTACAGTGTCACCCCAGTGCAACGCATATCTGGTGTAACAGTAGTGTACATTTAAAAAAAACAACACTTTTTTGACTGTGTTAAATAATAGCAGTCAGTTTCCTTCACACGTGTGCGTTTCAGTGCCTGCCTGCCAGGGCACAGTGTCACACCAGTGCCACCACTCATATCTGTTGTAACAGTAGTGTACATTTTAAAAAAACAACACTTTTTTGACTGTGAAATAATAGCAGTCAGTTTCCTTCACATGTGTGCGTTTCAGTGCCTGCCTGCCTGCCAGGGCACAGTGTCACACCAGTGCAACTCATATCTGGTGTAACAGTAGTGTACATTTAAAAAAAAACAACACTGATAGGGGACGTAACAGGGATTAAACTGATAAGAATAGTACTACTTAACACACCACTCCTATCTGGTGGCACATTAGATTTCACGTGCAGTGCCCCAAATTTGAAGTAGGAGGACCGACCAAGCATCTTTTTCCATCTCCCGGTTCCTAAAATCGATGCCATATACACGTCCACTGATAGGGGACGTAACAGGGATTAAACTGATAAGAATAGAACTACTTAACACACCACTCCTAGATTGCACGCGCAGTGCCCCAAATTTGAAGTAGGAGGACCGACCAAGCATCTTTTTCCATCTCCCGGTTCCTAAAATCAATGCCATATACACGTCCCCTGATAGGGGACGTAACAGGGATTATACTGATAGGAATAGTACTACTTAACACACCTTATAATAATGCAGAGAGAGGCAACACAGAGAGAGGAGTCTGAAGAAGAGGAGTCAGAGGAGGAAGGTGGCTTTGAGGAGGTGGATGACCAAACACAGCAGGCGTCCCAGGGGGCTTGTTGTCACCTTTCGGGGACCCTTGGTGTTGTACGTGGCTGGGTGGAGGAAGAGACCTTCAATGACATCAGTGAGGACAAGGAACGGGACATGGCTAGCTTGGTATCCAACCTTGTGCAAATGGGGAGTTTGCAGTTGTGCAAATGGACTGTTTGTGGTTGTTTGCAGCGTGTTAAACGGGGAGTTTGATCTGACACTGTGAAGCGGGTGTAACCCTTACACTACCTGATCGATACAATATCATACCTGATGTTTTAAAGCACGTTATTCAAAACAATTTAGGAATGTTAGGTGATGTATGCCCTTTATGGATTAAAACCAGACTCTGCATCAACTATGTAATTTTCCATGGAAGTTTTGCCATGGATCCCACTCCGGCATGCCACAGTCAAGGTGTTAGTCCCCTTGAAACAACTTTTCCATCACTATTGTGACCAGAAAGAGTCCCTGTGGGTTTTAAAATTCGCCTGCCTATTGAAGTCTATGGCGGTTCGTCCGGTTTGCCCGTTCGCAAACTTTTGCGGAAGTTCGCGTTCGCCGTTCGCGAATCCAAATTTTTATGTTCACGACATCACTAGTCTTAACATGATGTTCAGAGAAAAAAAAGATAACGATTTAAAATATAACCTTTTTAAATAAAACTTACTGATTCAATTAAAATATGCGTGCACTAAATAGGGAGAATTAATCTGTAATATCTCTAGACGCACACAAAGCTTTTGATTCAATTGTCTGGGACCATATATTTACAGCACTAATTAAATTAGTTTTTTCTGGAAATTGTTACAATATGATAGAAGTACTATATAGAAAGTCCCAGGTAGCGCTAGTCATAAACAATCACAAAACAACATTTTTTCCATTATTGAGAGGAACTCACCAAGGCTGCCCTCTCTCCCCTTTAATATTTAATTTAGCACTAGAACCATTATTGATTGCATTAAGATTTAATATTCCAGGAATAGTAATCCATGGTAAAGAGATTAAACTTGCAGTCTAGGCAGATGATCTATTAATCTTTACCAGACAATAAAAAGTAAATTTTAAACTAATTTGTCAAACTGTTGAAATGTTCGGCTCTTTCTCGGGCTATAAAATTAAAACAAAATATGGGTGCACTGCAGTACAATATATTGCGTTAATGAAATATTCGTATAAAAAATATATTTTTTTTTATTTAAAATTATAGATACTGTAAAAAAATATTTAAATATATAATATATATGTGTATGTATGTATATATATATATATATATATATATATATATATATACACAGTATATATATATACATGCTATGGATTATTTAGATTTTTTTACAGTATCTATAATTTCTAATAATCATTTAAAAAATATTTTATATGTAATATTTCAATAATGCGATGTAAGATTAGTGTAATTCTTCATGTGCACTAACCCGACACTGCATTAGACCTAAAGTGCAAACCCCTTATAGAGAAAAATGTCATCTTTTATTTTATATATATATATATATATATATATATATATATATGATAATGCTAAAGTAAAATAGATATCTATACCTATATATCTATAGGAATAGATATACAGGTATAGGTATATATATATATTTACAATAACAATTACATGATCCTGTATGTGAAGAACATTGGAATGTTAAATATGCACAGTAAATATCTAGTAAAACACATTTTATACATAAATACATCTGTACACACATATATACATACATATACCATAAACATTTTAACTCAAAACTTTTTTTAATATTTATATGAATCATTTTTATCAGATAGTGTTTATATGAGTCAAACTGTAATTGTTAATATAGTTATGTTGTGTTTATGTAACTTTTTTAAACACACTTCCCTTTAGGCAAGGTTTTCAGTCACGTTAACCCGCCGAGCGTAATATGCGATTGTGCTCTCGCAATTGCATTTACTTTCAACTTGTAATACACATGATATTTACAGCATGTACAAATCCTGATATTGCTTGTGCACAACAGTTAGAGCGCCAATTGTTATCTATCCCAGTATCTTTACATATGTCCAAGAAATTATTCTATTGAAAACTGAAATGCAATCATGAACATTTTAGTTTTGACTTTATGTCCTTTTAATCAATCCTCTTTAATATGTTAGCTCTGTAGATGAAGCAACTCATAAATGAGAATACAAGACAAATATAGATTTAAACAATAACTACATATTAAATTATCCTGATGCCTTTTTTATAATCAGGAACCAAGTTTCTTTACCTTTAAACACAGATACAATTTAGCAGAACAGAATGTAAGCCTTTGTTTGGCTATTTTTGAGAGGAAAAAAATCCATTCCTCTCATGACAAAGATTAACAATGGAAAGAGAATTCATCAAGTCTGTAAGGTTTTGTACAGCAGCTAAGCTTCTGGCTTGGATACTATCTAAAGTCAAAACAGAATACACAAATAATTGTTTAAAGAAGCTAAATATTCAATTAACCCAATAGAAACTTAAAAAATCAAATTGTATAATAATTAGAAGGAACAGTATATACTCATAAAAAATACATGAGGTACACATATTTTTTATTACCCATATTCACTTGAGAGAATGTACCAAAATATGGCCTAGATTTGGAGTTTGGCGGTAGCCGTGAAAACCAGCGTTAGAGGCTCCTAACACTGGTTTTAGGCTACCGCCGGTATTTGGAGTCAGTCAAAAAAGGGTCTAACGCTCACTTTTCAGCCGCGACTTTTCCATACCGCAGATCCCCTTACGTCAATTGCGTATCCTATCTTTTCAATGGGATCTTCCTAACTCCGGTATTTAGAGTCGTGGCTGAAGTGAGCGTTAGAATTCTAACGACAAAACTCCAGCCGCAGAAAAAAGTCAGTAGTTAAGAGCTTTCTGGGCTAACGCCGGTTTATAAAGCTCTTAACTACTGTGCTCTAAAGTACACTAACACCCATAAACTACCTATGTACCCCTAAACCGAGGTCCCCCCACATCGCCGCCACTCGATTAATTTTTTTTAACCCCTAATCTGCCGACCGCCACCTACATTATACTTATGTACCCCTAATCTGCTGCCCCTAACACCGCCGACCCCTATATTATATTTATTAACCCCTAATCTGCCCCCCACAACGTCGCTGCCAGCTACCTACACTTATTAACCCCTAATCTGCCGTCCGCACGCCGCCGCAAGCTACATTATAGCTATGTACCCCTAATCTGCTGCCCTAACATCGCCGACCCCTATATTATATTTATTAACCTCTAATCTGCCCCCCTCAACGTCGCCTCCACCTGCCTACACTTATTAACCCCTAATCTGCCGACCGCAAAGAGCCGCCACCTACATTATAGCTATGTACCCCTAATCTGCTGCCCCTAACACCGCCGACCCCTATATTATATTTATTAACCCCTAATCTGCCCTCCCTAACATCGCCGACACCTAACTTCAATTATTAACCCCTAATCTGCCGACCGAATCTCGCCGCTATTCTAATAAATGTATTAACCCCTAAAGCTAAGTCTAACCCTAACACTAACACCCCCCTAAGTTAAATATAATTTAAATCTAACTAAATTAATTAACTCTTATTAAATAAACTATTCCTATTTAAAACTAAATACTTACCTGTAAAATAAACCCTAATATAGCTACAATATAAATCATAATTATATTATAGCTATTTTAGGATTTATATTTATTTTACAGGTAACTTTGTATTTATTGTAACCAGGTACAATAGCTAAAATAGTTAAAATAATTACAAAATTACCTGTAAAATAAATCCTAACCTAAGTTACAATTAAACCTAACACTACACTATCAATAAATTAATTAAATAAAATACCTACAATTAAACCTAACACTACACTATCAATACATTAATTAAATACAATATCTACAAATAAATACAATGAAATAAACTAACTAAAGTACAAAAAATAAAAAAGAACTAAGTTACAAAAAATAAAAAAATATTTACAAAGATCAGAAAAATATTACAACAATTTTAAACTAATTACACCTACTCTAAGCCCCCTAATAAAATAACAAAGACCCCCAAAATAAAAAAATGCCCTACCCTATTCTAAATTACTAAAGTTCAAAGCTCTTTTACCTTACCAGCCCTGAACAGGGCCCTTTGCGGGGCATGCCCCAAAGAATTCAGCTCTTTTGCCTGTAAAAAAAACACATACAATACCCCCCCCCAACATTACAACCCACCACCCACATACCCCTAATCTAACCCAAACCCCCCTTAAATAAACCTAACACTAAGCCCCTGAAGATCTTCCTACCTTATCTTCACCATACCAGGTTCACCGATCGACCCAGAAGAGCTCCTCCGATGTCCTTATCCAAGCCCAAGCGGGGGGCTGAAGAGGTCCATGATCCGGCTGAAGTCTTCATCCAAGCGGGAGCTGAAGAGGTCCATGATCCGGATGAAGTCTTCATCCAAGCGGGAGCTGAAGAGGTCCATGATCCGGATGAAGTCTTCTATCAACGGCATCTTCAATCTTCTTTCTTCGGGAGCCATCATCTTCCATCCGATGCGGAACATTCTCTTCTCCCGACGCCTACTCGCCGAATCAGCCAATCAGAATCAAGTTCAATCCGATTGGCTGATTGGATTCCATCAGCCAATCAGAATATTCCTACCTTAATTCCGATTGGCTGATAGAATCCTATCAGCCAATCGGAATTCGAGAGACGCCATCTTGGATGACGTCATTTAAAGGAACCGTCATTCGGCGAGTAGGCGTCGGGAGAAGAGGATGTTCCGCGTCGGATGGAAGATGATGGCTCCTGAAGAAAGAAGATTGAAGATGCCGTTGATAGAAGACTTCAGCCGGATCATGGACCTCTTCAGCTCCCGCTTGGATGAAGACTTCAGCCGGATCATGGACCTCTTCAGCTCCCGCTTGGATGATGACTTCAGCCGGATCATGGACCTCTTCAGCCCCCCGCTTGGGCTTGGATCAGGACATCAGAGGAGCTCTTCTGGATCGATTGGTGAACCTGGTATGGTGAAGATAAGGTAGGAAGATCTTCAGGGGCTTAGTGTTAGGTTTATTTAAGGGGGGTTTGGGTTAGATTAGGGGTATGTGGGTGGTGGGTTGTAATGTTGGGGGGGGGTATTGTATGTGTTTTTTTACAGGCAAAAGAGCTGAATTCTTTGGGGCATGCCCCGCAAAGGGCCCTGTTCAGGGCTGGTAAGGTAAAAGAGCTTTGAACTTTAGTAATTTAGAATAGGGTAGGGCATTTTTTTATTTTGGGGGTCTTTGTTATTTTATTAGGGGGCTTAGAGTAGGTGTAATTAGTTTAAAATTGTTGTAATATTTTTCTGATGTTTGTAAATATTTTTTTATTTTTTGTAACTTAGTTCTTTTTTATTTTTTGTACTTTAGTTAGTTTATTTCATTGTATTTATTTGTAGATATTGTATTTAATTAATGTATTGATAGTGTAGTGTTAGGTTTAATTGTAGGTAATTGTAGGTATTTTATTTAATTAATTTATTGATAGTGTAGTGTTAGGTTTAATTGTAACTTAGGTTAGGATTTATTTTACAGGTAATTTTGTAATTATTTTAACTATTTTAGCTATTGTACCTGGTTAAAATAAATACAAAGTTACCTGTAAAATAAATATAAATCCTAAAATAGCTATAATATAAATATAATTTATATTGTAGCTATATTAGGATTTATTTTACAGGTAAGTATTTAGCTTTAAATAGGAATAATTTATTTAATAAGAGTTAATTAATTTTGTTAGATGTAAATTATACTGTATTTAACTTAGGGGGGTGTTAGTTTTAGGGTTAGACTTAGCTTTAGGGGTTAATACATTTATTAGAATAGCGGTGAGCTCCAGTCGGCAGATTAGGGGTTAATGTTTGAAGTTAGGTGTCGGCGATGTTAGGGAGGGCAGATTAGGGGTTAATACTATTTATTATAGGGTTAGTGAGGCAGATTAGGGGATAATAACTTTATTATAATAGCGGTGCGGTCCGGTCGGCAGATTAGGGGTTAATAAGTGTAGGCAGGTGGAGGCGACGTTGTGGGGGGCAGATTTGGGGTTAATAAATATAATATAGGGGTCGGCGGTGTTAGGGGCAGCAGATTAGGGGTACATAAGGATAACGTAAGTAGCGGCGCTTTGCTGTCGGCAGATTAGGGGTTAATTATTGTAGGTAGCTGGCGGTGACGTTGTGGGGGGCAGGTTAGGGGTTAATAAATATAATATAGGGGTCGGCGGTGTTAGGGACAGCAGAATAGGGGTACATAGGGATAATGTAAGTAGCGGCGGTTTACGGAGCGGCAGATTAGGGGTTAATAATAATATGCAGGGGTCAGCGATAGCGGGGCAGCAGAATAGGGGTTAATAAGTGTAAGGTTAGGGGTGTTTAGACTCGGGGTACATGTTAGAGTGTTAGGTGCAGACATAGGAAGTGTTTCCCCATAAGAAACAATGGGGCTGCGTTAGGAGCTGAACGCGGCTTTTTTGCAGGTGTTAGGTTTATTTTCAGCTCAAACAGCCCCATTGTTTCCTATGGGGGAATCGTGCACGAGCACGTTTTTGAGGCTGGCCGCGTCCGTAAGCAACTCTGGTATCGAGAGTTGAAGTTGCGTTAAATATGCTCTACGCTCCTTTTTTGGAGCCTAACGCAGCCATTCTGTGGACTCTCAATACCAGAGTTATTTTAAAGGTGCGGCCAGAAAAAAGCCAGCGTTAGATACGCGGGTCGTTACCGACAAAACTCTAAATCTAGCCGTTAGTTTTTTAATAATTTGGAATTTCTTTGGATGGATACTACATTACTTTTCAATTTTAACAAATCTAAGATAGACTACAGGAGATAGAGAATGTTGCAATGTCTTCTATTATTACATGTAGTAGGTTACTTGTGGGATTACCACCTACATAGTACATATTATTATATGAGAAAGGCTGCAAAGGCAAAATAATTGGCACTTGCCAAGAAAAACTTTTCAAATACAGGATTACTTAAGACAACTTGCAGAAAATGGAGCTAGTGGACAAATGGTGGCACCCGTTATGGAAGCACTTCACTATCATAAACATAGATCATGGGCCATCATGTAGAGGAGAAGAGATGATGTAGATGGTTATTGCAGCTGGAGCCAGGATGATTCACCATGTGAATACAATCACTCCTAATTATTTTAATACAAGCAACACTGCTCATTTTTATTTAACTATGTATTGATCAGTTCACTTCACTAAGGGAGTAGTCGTTAACAAGTCTATCGGCTAAATTACGAGTTTTGCGTTATGAGTAAAAAAGCAGCATTAAGGCTCATAATGTTGATTTTTCACTACCGCTGCTATTACGAGTCTTGTAGGTACAACTGTCCCGCACACTTTTTTGGCCTTACCACAAATCAACTTACGCAATTTGGTTATTGTCTTTTTTCAATGGGACTAAAATAGTGCCGGTATCACAAGCTTTTTTTTTAGGCCAAAAAGTAAGCGGTACAACCTATCCCGTAAGATAGTCAATAGTTATGAGTTTTACGTTACAAAGCTGTAGCATAAAACTCATAAAGAAAGTGCTGCAAAGTACACTAACACCCATAAACTACCTATTAACCCCGACCGCATCAGAAACACTAAAATAAAATTATTAACCCCTAATCTGCCGCTCCAGACATCGCCGCCACTAGAATAAACATATTAACCCTTAAACCGCAGCACTCCCACATCGTAAACACTAGTTAAATATTATTAACCCATAATCTGCTGTCCCTAACATTGCCGCCACGTACCTACATTTATTAACCCCTAATCTGCCGCCCCAACGTCGACGCCACTATACTATATTTATTAACCCCTAAACCTAAGTCTAACCCTCACCCTAACACCCCCTGACTTAAATATAATTAAAATAAATCTAAATAAAACCTACAATTAATAACAAAATAATTCCTATTTAAAATGAAATACTTACCTATAAAATAAACCCTAAGCTAGCTACAATATAACTAATAGTTACATTGTATCTAGCTTAGGGTTTATTTTTATTTTACAGGCAAGTTTGTATTTATTTTAACTAGGTAGAATAGTTACTAAATAGTTATTAACTATTTAATAACTACCTAGCGAAAATAAATACAAATTTACCTGAAAAATAAAACCTAACCTAAGTTACACTAACACCTATCACTACACTACAATTAAATAAATTACCTATATTAAATACAATTAACTAAATTCAATACAAATACCTAAATTACAAAAAAACAAAAACACTAAATTACACAAAATAAAAAACAAATTACAAGATATTTAAACTAATTACACCTAATATAATAAAAAATACAAACAACCCCCCAACAGTAAAACCCCCCACCCACACAACCAACCCCCCAAATAAAACCCTAGCTAATAAAAACCTAAGGTCCCCATTGCCCTGAAAATGGTATGTGGATGGGCATTGCCCTTAAAAGGGCCTTTAGCTCTATTGCAGCCCAAAGCCCTAACCTAAAAATAAAACCCACCCAATAAACCCTTAAAAAAACCTAACACTAACCCCTGAAGAGCCACTTACAGTTTTAAAGAGCCGACATCCATCCTCAACGAAGCCGTTAGAAGTCCTCATCGAAGCAGAAAGAAGTCCTCAACAAAGCCGGGAGAAATCTTCATCCAAGCCGGGAGAAGTGGTCCTCCAGATGGGCAAAGTCTTCATCCAGATGGCATTTTCTATCTTCATCCATCCGGCATGGAGTGGGTCTATCTTCAAGACATCCGGCGCGGAGCATCCTCTTCTGCCGATGACTACCCGACGAATGAAGGTTTCTTTAAGTGATGTCATCCAAGATGGCATCCCTTAGATTCTGATTGGCTGATAGAATTCTATTAGCCAATCGGATTGAACTTCAATCCTATTGGCTGATCCAATCAGCCAATAGGATTGAGCTCGCATTCCATTGGCTGTTCTAATCGGCCAATAGAATGAGAGCTCAATCCTATTGGCTTGTTGGATCAGCCAATCGGAATCTAAGGGAAGCCATCTTGGATGACATCACTTAAAGGAACCTTCATTCGTTGGGTAGTCGTCGGCAGAAGAGAATGCTCCGTGCCGGATATCTTGAAGATGGACCTGCTCTGTGCCTGATGGATGAAGATAGAAGATGCCATCTGGATGAAGACTTCTGCCCATCTGGAGTACCACTTCTCCCAGCTAGGATGAAGACTTCTCCTGGCTTCGTTGAGGACTTCTTTCCACTTCAATAAGGACTTCTCCCGGCTTCGTTGAGGATGGATGTCGGCTCTTCAAAACTGTAAGTGGATCTTAAGGGGTTAGTGTTAGGTTTTTTTAAGGGTTTATTGGATGGGTTTTATTTTTAGGTTAGGGCTTTGGGTTGCAATAGAGCTAAATGCCCTTTTAAGGGCAATGCCCATCCAAATGCCCTTTTCAGGGCAATGGGGAGCTTAGGTTTTTTTTACATTTACTTAGGGGTTGTTTTTTTACAGGCAAAAGAGCTGATTTCTTTGGGGCAATGCCCCGCAAAAGGCCCTTTTAAGGGCTAATTGGTAGTTTATTTTAGGCTAGGGTTTTTTATTTCTATTTTGGGGGGGCTTTTTTATTTTGATGGGGCTATTGGATTAGGTGTATTTAGTTTACATATCTTGTAATTTGTTTTTATTTTGTGTAATTTAGTGTTTGTTTTTTTTTGTAATTTAGGTATTTGTATTTAATTTAGTTAATTGTATTTAATTTAGGTCATTTATTTAATTGCAGTGTAGTGATAGGTGTTAGTGTAACTTAGGTTAGGTTTTATTTTACAGGTAAATTTGTATTTATTTTTGCTAGGTAGTTATTAAATAGTTAATAACTATTTAGTAACTATTCTACCTAGTTAAAATAAATACAAACTTGCCTATAAAATAAAAATAAACCATAAGCTAGATACAATGTAACTATTAGTTATATTGTAGCTAGCTTAGGGTTTATTTTATAAGTAAGTATTTCGTTTTAAATTGGAATTATTTCGTTATTAATTGTAGGTTTTATTTAGATTTATTTTAATTATATTTAAGTTAGGGGGTGTAAGGGTTATGGTTAGACTTAGGTTTAGGGGTTAATAAATTTAGTATAGTGGCGGCGACGTTGGGGCGGCAGATTAGGTGTTAATAAATGTAGGTAGGTGGCGGCGATGTTAGGGACAGCAGATTAGGGGTTATTAAATAAAATGTAGGTGTGGGCGATGTTGGGGGCAGCAGTTTAGGGGTTAATAAATATAATATAGGTGTCGGCGATGTTGGGGGCATCAGATTAGGGGTTAATAAATATAATGTAGGTGTCGGCAATGTCCGGAGCAGCAGATTAGGGGTTAATAAATATAATGTAGGTGTTGGCGATGTCCGGGGCGACAAATTAGGGGTTAATAAGTGTAAGATTAGAGGTGTGCAGACTCGGGGTTCATGTTAGGGTGTTAGGTGAAAACATAAAATGTGTTTCCCCAAAGGAATCAATGGGGCTGCGTTACGGAGCTTGTACGCTGCTTTATTGCAGGTGTTAGACTTTTTCTCAACCGGCTCTCCCCATTGATGTCTATGGAGAAATCGTGCACAAGCACGTACAACCAGCTCACCGCAGCACTGGTATTGGAGTGCGGTATGGAGCACAATTTTGCTCTACGCTCACTTCTTGCCTTTTAACGCTGGGTTTGTAAAAACCTGTAATACCAGCGCTGTAGGTAAGTGAGCAGTGACAATAACGTTCAAGTTAGCAACGCACCCCTCTTACCGCAAAACTCGTAATCTAGCCGTATGTATGCTGAAATAATTATCAAATGAAAGGTTTCTTTTAAAAGAAAGACAATAATATGGCATAGCACTGAAATGGAGCAACAATTTTGTCCGATAAAGAAATCCAGAAAATTAGGAACTAATTTTGAGATGTTCCCTGTCTTTTTGTAGAATCTTACTTTATAAGCGGTCATGACTTTAATCAGTGATCAGCTTTTGCAACAAAGCCCAAATGTACCATTAATTACAAGTGTGCACATTGTTTTTAATAATGTACTACATACCCAATATTCCTTTACCGTTAAATTCTATTTAAATTGAATAAAGTTGATTAAAATGTGATTTACATTTTCACCATCTGCTGATAGCTCATAAGCATTTTTGCTTGAATATACAGCAACCTAGCCCGGTCGCCCTTCATAAAGCATGTGCATTTCTATTCCTTATGGCTAGATTTAGAGTTTGGCGGCCAAAGGGGTGCGTTAGCTACGCGTGCTTTTTTTCCCCCGCACCTTTTAAATACCGCTGGTATTTAGAGTTCACAGAATGGCTGGGTTTTCAGTGCGTTAGGCTCCAAAAAGGGAGCGTAGAGCATAATTTAACGCCACTGCAACTCTAAATTCCAGTGGTGCTTACGGACGCAGCCAGCTTCAAAAACGTGCTCGTGCACGATTCCCCCATAGAAAACAATGGGGCCATTTGAGCTGAAAAAAAACCCAACACCTGCAAAAAAGCAGCGTTCAGCTCCTAACGCAGCCCATTGTTTTCTATGGGGAAACACTTCCTAAGTCTGCACCTAACACCCTAACATGAACCCCGAGTCTAAACACCCCTAACCTTACACTTATTAACCCCTAATCTGCCGCCCCCGCTATCGCTGACACCTGCATATTTTTTTTAACCCCTAATCTGCCGCTCCGTAAACCGCTGCTACCTACATTATCCCTGTGTACCCCTAATCTGCTGCCCCTAACACCGCCGACCCCTATATTATATTTATTAACCCCTAATCTGCCCCCCACAACGTCGCCTCCACCTGCCTACACTTATTAACCCCTAATCTGCCGAGCGGACCATACCGCTACTATAATAAAGTTATTAACCCCTAATCCGCCTCACTCCCGCCCCAATAACCCTATAATAAAGAGTATTAACCCCTAATCTGCCCTCCCTAACATCGCCGACACCTAACTTCAATTATTAACCCCTAATCTGCCGACCGAATCTCGCCGCTACTGTAATAAATGGATTAACCCCTAAAGTCTAACTCTAACACTAACACCCCCCTAAGTTAAATATAATTTTTATCTAACGAAATAAATTAACTCTTATTAAATAAATTATTCCTATTTAAAGCTAAATACTTACCTGTGAAATAAACCCTAATATAGCTACAATATAAATTATAATTATATATATCCAATCAGCCAATCAGATTGAGCTCGCATTCTATTGGCTGATCGGAACAGCCAATAGAATGCAAGCTCAATCTGATTGGGTGATCCAATCAGCCAATCGGATTGCACTTGAATCTGATTGGCTGATTCCATCAGCCAATCAAAATATTCCTACCTTAATTCCGATTGGCTGATAGAATCCTATCAGCCAATCGGAATTCGAGGGACGCCATCTTGGATGACGTCATTTAAAGGAACCGTCATTCGGCGAGTAGGTGTCGGTTGAAGAGGATGTTCCGCGTCGGCTTGGAAGAAGATGGCTCCGCTCCGCTCCGGAAGAAAGAAGATTGAAGATGCGGCTTGATAGAAGACTTCATCCCGATGATGGACTTCCGACTTCAGCCCAATGATGGAGTTCTTCAGCCGCCGCTTGGATCAAGACTTCGGACCCTCTTCTGGACCGATCGGTGAACCCGGTGAGGTGAAGACAAGCTAGGGAGATCTTCAGGGGCTTAGTGTTAGGTTTATTTAAGGGGGGTTTGGGTTAGATTAGGGGTATGTGGGTGGTGGGTTGTAATGTTAGGGGGGGGGGTATTGTATGTGTTTTTTTTACAGGCAAAAGAGCTGAATTCTTTGGGGCATGCCCCGCAAAGGGCCCTTTTCAGGGCTGGTAAGGTAAAAGAGCTTTGAACTTTTTTAATTTCGAATAGGGTAGGGCATTTTTTTTATTTTGGGGGGCTTTGTTATTTTATTAGGGGGCTTAGAGTAGGTGTAATTAGTTTAAAATTGTTGTAATATTTTTCTAATGTTTGTAAATATTTTTTTATTTTTTGTAACTTAGTTCTTTTTTATTTTTTGTACTTTAGTTAGTTTATTTAATTGTATTTATTTGTAGGTATTTTATTAATTAATTTATTGATAGTGTAGTGTTAGGTTTAATTGTAACTTAGGTTAGGATTTATTTTACAGGTAATTTTGTAATTATTTTAACTAGGTAACTATTAAATAGTTATTAACTATTTAATAGCTATTGTACCTGGTTAAAATAAATACAAAGTTGCCTGTAAAATAAATATTAATCCTAAAATAGCTACAATATAATTATAATTTATATTGTAGCTATATTAGGGTTTATTTTAAAGGTAAGTATTTAGCTTTAAATAGGAATAATTTATTTAATACGAGTTAATTTATTTCGTTAGAATAAAATTATATTTAACTTAGGGGGCTGTTAGGGTTAGGGTTAGAATTAGCTTTAGGGGTTAAAAAATGTATTAGAGTAGCGATGAGCTCCGATTGGCAGATTAGGGGTTAATACTTGAAGTTAGGTGTCGGCGATGTTAGGGAGGGCAGATTAGGGATTAATACTATTTATTATAGGGTTATTGAGGCGGGAGTGAGGCGGATTAGGGGTTAATAACTTTATTATAGTAGCGGTGCGGTCCGCTCGGCAGATTAGGGGTTAATAAGTGTAGGCAGGTGGAGGCGACGGTGAGGGGGGCAGATTAGGGGTTAATAAATATAATATAGGGGTCGGCGGTGTTAAGAGCAGCAGATTAGGGGTTCATAGGGATAACGTAGGTGGCAGCGGCGTGCGGTCGGCAGATTAGGGGTTAAAAAATTTTAATAGAGTGGCGGCGATGTGGGGGGACCTCGGTTTAGGGGTACATAGGTAGTTTATGGGTGTTAGTGTACTTTAGAGCACAGTAGTTAAGAGCTTTATAAACCGGTGTTAGCCCAGAAAGCTCTTAACTACTGACTTTTTTTCTGCGGCTGGAGTTTTGTCGTTAGATTTCTAACGCTCACTTCAGCCACGACTCTAAATACCGGCGTTAGAAAGATCCCATTGAAAAGATAGGATACGCAAATGGCGTAGGGGGATCTGCGGTATGGAAAAGTCGCGGCTGGAAAGTGAGCGTTAGACCCTTTAATGACTGGCTCCAAATACCAGAGGGCGGTAAAAACCAGCGTTAGGAGCCTCTAACGCTGGTTTTGACGGCTACCGCCCAACTCTAAATCTAGGCCTAAGTTTTTAATAATTTTTTGCCTAGTAAGTCTAAAGGATTTAGATGTACATGTATTGCATAAAAGCTCAAGGACAACTGGTTTTGCACATTTTATATTCTGGGAAACTTTTAACATCACTTTGGGCATAAAATGAAGAAAATGTATTCACTTGTGGAAGGGGATTATTTTCCTCTTCATGCTATTGGATTAAAGCTACTTCCTACTATATTAAATACTGATCTATTGGTATTCTTTGCGTTATACTATGTATCTTATAATTAGGATTTATTATTATAGCTTCTGTTAATAACATGTAGGACACCTATGATATATTACCTTGAAAACATATTTCTTCTCTTACAACCAAGTTTTGGCTATGAAATTATTGAGGGCATTGTTTGGGTTGTGGAGTACAGATCAGATGGTCTCACAGAGCCCATGGTTAAGTAAAGAAATGTCTAGTTCATATTAAGGGCATCTTGTACTGAGCCTTGCAGCAGAGGAGATTAGGAGAAAATGTTATAATAGCCTTACCTTTCTTAACGGTTTGAGCTTGGTTTCCATAACAAAATCGTATTTGCAGAGTTCACAACATCGTGTATCTGAACTTTTTATCCACTGATGTAAACAGGCTTGGTGTACAAATCTCAGAGTTCCAGTGCAATGACATGGAGTAATCAGTGGATTACCCTCATCTGACTCGCAGTGACAGATTCTGAAAAAAAGTACTAAATTAATGTATAGCAAACAACCTATCCATTTTATAACTGTAGCAATTATAGATGAGAACAAATAAACCTAAGCACAACGTATAAAAAGAGCTGCAAACACAGAATATGTGAATTACCCCTCATAATTATTATTCTCTGAAGGAGCACATATATTACAGTTTTCTTTAAAGAGTATACATATTATCAAAAGTCATTTATTCAGATAAGAAAGGTTTTATTTTAAAAACCGATTAGAGGCAACAAATAAAAGTTTTAGGACATTTAGATTGTAGTTTATGGACTCAATAAAATACAGGATCCACAAACAACCTATAGAGTTCAGTTATGTAATTTATGACAACTTATCTTCTATTATTAATATTTATTTTATGGTTTTATTACCAAAATAGAGCACATCAATATTATCCTTAATATTACATATGCCTGATTCACTAACAATCAGCTAGATTACGAGTTTGGCGCTATGGCCCCTAACGCTTCATTTTCCCTAACGCTGCTATTACAAGTTTCCGTAGCGCCACAAATATCCCCATCTATGCTCAAATCCCTAACGCTCACACAGACCCAGTAGTTATTGATATACCAATACCAAAAACATTCATGAATCATTTCCAAAATATCATACAAAGTACACTTACACTTATACAAACACTATACAATTTAGCTTTTTCAATTTTTTATTTTTTTTAAATATAACATATAAAAGTTACGAGATCTCGGGTGTTTGTAAAAAAATGCACACAAACCCATTTTACATTGACTTAAATAAACATACGTGAACATACACTCATCTAGCTACATCTACGTACAAATAGCATCACATACATACAGAATTAGATACATACAAACAATATACAGCACATTACGTAAACAAAACATTTTTAAAATATGAAATCAACACGATTTAGCTATTTTTTCACAGAAGGACATGACATCACTCACTTTACTCTCAACACAAGTGTTGGAAGTATTTTTTCAGGAAATTTCTAACCTCCATTGACTTCTATAGGGAATACGTGCTTGTGCACGTGACCGGCAGATTTCCCTAACGCACAAGATAATTTTCTTCTTTAAAACTCGTAATAGCAGCGTTAGAATTGTGGCGCTAATTCATTAATTCTTGCGTTGGTCCCGCTATCACAAATAGATCAAGAAATAGACTATTTCACAATGGAATTATGGGTTTTACTTGTGTGAACATCACTACAACATCAAAATCTTTTACGAAATTACATTACATCAACTAGAAATCACCATCAATTCGATCATCAACAATACAAAATCGGTTTCAAGAATTAAATCATATTTAAATGGACAGAAAAAATACTTTTTAACATTTCATTATTCACAAACAGTTGGCAATTTTAAACACTTGTCTCATTTACGTCTATTATAGCATTTCATGTATTCAAGTCATATGCTTGGATGAACAGCATATCTACATAGGCTCACCAGATGAAACACACATTTATCTTTTTAATCAGTACACAAGAAGAATGTTGCAAAATACAACAACACAACGAAGAATTGCAAACTAGACAGGCATGTTGCTAAAATGATGACATCATTCGAAGCTTCAATCATACAGATTACAGCATTTGGACTGTACCGCTCCTTCAGCAGTTTCTCACTCAATACTATAATATTACATATGTAGAAACAATTCACTGTATTTTCTGCGCTCCTCCCGTAATCCAATGTTATAACAGAAGCCCGGCACAATGGAGAGTGGGCGGGACACACCCCCCCTGTAAGCATCCAATCACTAGGCTGCAACTTCAGGCGTGTCTGCTACACACGCCGCAAGCAGAAACAGGATACAAGTAGTGAAGAAGCGCTCTGAGAAGTAGGATAGTTGCTCTAAAAATGCTATGAGCAACAGAGAAAAGCAAAAATAATGTTCCAGGCAGCAAAGTATATAAAAAACAAACTTTTATTCCACAGAATTAAAAGAGGACAAAACCAGGATGTCCTGTAATGAGCCAGCAGTGACTCTAACAATCAGGCAAGTGAGCTGATCCCCATGCAGACATGTTTCGTGCACCGGGTGCACTTGTTCACTGCTTACCTTGGATGAACAGCATATCTACATAGGCTCACCAGATGAAACACACATTTATCTTTTTAATCAGTACACAAGAAGAATGTTGCAAAATACAACAACACAACGAAGAATTGCAAACTAGACAGGCATGTTGCTAATATGATGACATCATTCAAAGCTTCAACCATACAGAATACAGCATTTGGACTGTACCGCTCCTTCAGCAGTTTCTCACTCAATACTATAATATTACATATATAAGTAGATGTGAGGTTGGAAGATCTTTATTATTATTGAGATTTCAATGGGACAAATACAATATTGACATCTCGACAATTACTGATATATATTTAATATTATAGATGTCAGCCGGAAGAACTTCATTATTATTGCAATTTCAATGGGACACGTAAAATATTGAGCTCTCGACAATCATTTATATATAGAATATTATAGATGTCAGCTGTTACTTTATCGTTTTGCAAAAATATTGCAGCAACATTGATCAAGCAGATTCTATGCCATGTCTATGCACACATTAAACACAAGTATGCACTTTTAATCATGTTAGCGTGGACGTGTGGTTTTTACTATAACACTGTGTTTACTAAGTATTTATTACGCATATGAACAAACATCACGAAGCTGCACTGTATATGTTACATTTTACACTTTAACACTTTCACATAACTATTTATTGGGGGGGGATTTAGCAAACACAAAAAAACGCCCACTGAGAGACCAGTATGTGAACACAGTTTTTTGTAAGACAAATACGTTGGGACACTCTTTGTGGATGTCATACTCTGCAAGGGAGCAGGTTCAGGAGGTGGGAGCTGTTGTGCAGAAGTGTCAGGTTCTGGGGTTAAAGTTGTGTTTTGTCTGCGTGTGTCTTTCCTTTTTGGCATAATTAAACAGGTACAAGGTTTTAGGAAATAAAGGTGATGGTTTTATTTATAGGATAATTAGAAATGCAGAGATATGCAATTAGATAAGGCAATGTATATAGGCTGTAGTATTAGGCAGGAATACAGATTTTTGTAATAACAGGCAGGATACTTGCATATGCTGTAGATTGGAACTGTGTAATAACAGGCTGGAATGCAGTGCTTTGTAATAACAGGCAGGATACTTGCATATGCTGTAGACTGGAACTGTGTAATAACAGGCAGGAATGCAGTTCTTTGTATAACAGGCAGGATACTTGCATATGCTGTAGACTGGAACTGTGTAATAACAGGAAGGAATGCAGTGCTTTGTAATAACAAACATGAAACTTGCATATGCTGTAGACTGGAACTGTGTAATAACAGGCAGGAATGCAGACTTTGTAATAGCAAACAGGAAACTTGCATAGACTGCAAACTGGAACTCTATAGTATCAGGTAACAAGCAAGCAAAAGTACCTGAGTCAGTCTTTAGGAAATAGAGAATTAGGCAAGATCAATTGCCAGGAAATCAGTCCAAAAACGAAACACAGTGCCAAGGGAATATCCAGAAGAGTAGTCAGGAAATTAAGCAAAATCAGGAACCAGGAAATCCAACAAATCTGTATTTCACTCAGGAAACAGGACCAGAGGGTCTTTCAGAGTACAACACTCATTGTCAAGGCCCAGAACTGCCAGCAAATCTCCCAGATATAGCAGGCTGCTGATTAAATGATTTGTTTCAGCTGGTAAGCAGGTAGAGCCAGAGAGCCAAAGTTGCAGCAAACAAAAAAAACTGATATCCTTAGTCTGTGATCAAGCCATCTGGTGGCAGAGAGGCAAGACAACAGGCTGGGAAAGAACAGCAGCAGAAATAGAAACAGGTCCCAGGTTCAATTCCAGGTTGGGTCATGACAGTGGATAAGAGACTATCAAGATTAATTCTCTTACAAATGTGCCCAATTCCTCTAAGACATACTGTATGACGATAGACATATTTGGATATTAACTGAATTATCAAACTGGTGATCTTCTAAAGTATAAGAAATTGTTAAGTATATAATTTGATATTTTAAAGCAAATACATTCATTATTACTACAGTTATTAATAGATTTAAAGGGGCACTTTGTATTTTAGCTTGCACTCATAATCCTGTGTAGTCTTAACTAGTCACTATTGTTAAATAATTTATTTGTTAAACAAAGGTCCTTTGTATTGCATATTTCTAAGTCAGGCCCATTATTGTAAGTAAATTTCTCTGGTGTGTAATTTATATGTGCATATATATATATATATATATATATATATATATATATATATTAGAGTTTGTCTTAATTGTAGATAATTAAGAATTTATTTCAGCTTAGATAAATTGGAATATAGACTGGCAGTTTACAGTAAGAATATATATAAATTCTGGTATTTTAATTAGAGTTGTATAAAATCATTTGTGGGTTAAATAGCTTGGTTGTATTAATCTGAATGTTAGTGGCTCATATCTTGGTATCTCATTGTGGTATTTTAATGCAATTCAATCATGAATAAGGCTAATTCTAAAGTTACAATTTGGTTTGCTTTGTAAAGAATATTGTAACAGTTTAAACATTGTATAGTTTGGTTCATCTCTGGTTTTCTAGAAATATAATTCAATGTGTTTATAAATTTAACTAATAAAAAGAATTTAGGAATTTACATTAATTTTATTGTTTTGTATATGCATTTTATTGGGGGTTTGTTTTAAAGAATAATTATTAAATATATTGTATTAATTCCCGACCATATACTGACATATCATTTGGAGGCACACTGCTTTAGGTATAATTAATATTTATCACATTGATATGATATATTTGTAGTAAATAGAAATTATTATTGAAAGGAAAAAAAAAGTATTATCAAAAATAAATTTTTGAAAAAAAAAAGTGATTTTTTTTTTCTTTCTTCCTATTGGTCAAAATTGTATTAGCGTTTTAATTTAACTAAATACTAAGCCAATATAATAATGTCTGTAACCAGAAGTGTATCATTTGAATAGGTACATAGTGTTGAAATTGGTTCCTCGAAATTGCCCCTCACTCAGGGGATGTCCTAAAGATGGACATTATAGGCCACATTAAAAAGAGGTTTCATATTGCGGGTGAATTAAATGATTATATGGATATGCTTGCAATTAAGGCTAAAAATATTGCTATTGATGATAGAAGGTGGAATGAAAAAAGTGAATTATTCCAAGAATTATTAAAAATTAATCAATGCAAAAATCTCAAAAAATGGGATGAACTAATACTAAAATCTTGGCCCCTGGTAATATGCTTAATTGACGAAATGTCGCTATACCTCATAGAGAAGGAATTGCAAATACAGGGGCTAGAAGATAGTATTCACCCCTCACGCAGATGCAAAGAGAATTTAAATATAGCCAAAAATAAAATTGACGAGTTTGCCCAAGACATGGCCACCTTATATAAGCATAGCCTAAATCTACTTGCCAAGATAGAAGATTTGCATAAACAACTTGCACAAAGCCAGTGAGAACTAAGTGTTTTAAAAAGGTTGTATCGTCATAATGAAAACCTATTAACAATGAGAATAATGCAGATAATTCTAACTCTCTTAAAGAATGCTTCAGGAATGAACTGCAGAAATTTAGGGAAGAATTTAGACAAATAACCCCTATTGGGTCAGAAGTAAATTTCCCAAATATACAGTCACCTCATGATATAAATTCAGGAAACTGCTATAACTCAGCTGAGGAGATTGAGGGAAGCTCTAGTAGTGAGTCAGAGGGTGGAGCTAGCTACCCAAATAGCACCCATAATACTAATATGTGTAAGAGTTCTCCCCATAGTGAAAGGGAAGATAGGGAACGCTCCAACCCCAAAAATAAGACTCCTAGGAAAGCCCAAGATACGTCTAAGATGGTATATGACACCCCTAAAATAATTATATTTTTAAGTCATGCAGTACCTAAGTTCTCCAACAAGGGAACCAATTCTATAATTGACCTCTTAGAGGCCTTTGAAAATGCTTTATCCATAATGAATGTCACAAGTGAGCAGTCAAAAATTGACTTTCTGCCCTGGGTATTTGAAGGTAAATATCACAGATTCTTTGCTTCACTAAAGGATATGAATATTCATTCCTGGAATGAGACAAAACGACAGTGTAGAAAAGAACTTGGGCAATATCGCACTAAAACTGCAGCGAAAATAGCTGTATACGATTTAAAATGTAGTGCAAATTAAAACCCTATAGAATTACTTTCTATACTGAAAACTGCGTACAGTATGGCAGAAGATTATCCCATATTTGAATGCTCAGAATTTGTGAATTTATTTTTCAAAGCACTGCCCGCGCCCATCAAACTTAATTTAGCTAGAGATTTTGATGAGAACTGCTCATTGGACTGGATGATCAAAGAGAGTACAAAGTTATACTCTATTCAGCAGTCCGGTGAACAGGGGGTTAAAAGGGAACCAAAACCCAGTCCCAAAATTGTGGCAGAAACTAGGGTGTCACCTAGCCCCCTCAATTTGGAGTCTAAAAGGAAAACCTATGGGGAGGTGGCCCAAGAAAACAGGCCATCCCCACAAAGTTTTAACTCTGCCCCTCCCCCAACACGGGCTGAGGCGCAGAGAGATTATGCTCAAGATGGGGGGCATACCCAGGTAAATAATTATTCCCAAAGAGATGAACGCCCACGAAATAATTGGTATCCCCATAAAAATAAATACAAAAAGGGTAACCAGGCACCCCAAGTAAATAGTGCTCCGCTAAACAAGCTGAACCCCAAAGACAACCACGTCAAAATAGGAACAATAGCTATGATTCTGAGGGATCCCAAGGATCCAGGAATCAATACCCTGAGACATAAAATTGGTCAATGGGTAAAGATAGCTTGTCCATTCAAGTGGGCCAACTCAGCACACAAGTTAGTGAACTATGTGCACTATTTACTAATATGAGTCAAGCTTTTATGGCTCAGCAACCTAACAATCCTTTTTTTGGGGTACAGCCAGTGGCCAGTAGTGGGCCACAGGCACAGTCATAAATACTGCAGTATTACCTGAGAGAGGGGGGAGAGATATACCAAATGAAATGATAAATGTCAATAATGGTACTAATCATATTCTCTCTCTACAGACCGGAAACGGACGATTTATCTGTGATGACGAGCAACCTCGGCCTGAAAGCTCTAATCAATCTCTTCCTTATTTCCACAGATGCAGTACACAGGAAACCAATTGATCCTATTACATAGGGATGGACTGGTAAGAATGAAGTTTCTTCTGCATCAGGTAATGTGGCAGATTCAGGTAACACGTGGTGAAGCCCACAGATGTATGATAATGCCAATTTTATGTTTGAAATGGTAGAAGCTGAAGGGAGATGTTATGTATTAGCTGAGTTCCAGGATTCTGTTTCCAACCCTATCATGGGATTAATTGATACTGGATGTCAGACAACTATTTCATCCCACAGGTACTATACACAGCTAAATGAGCTAACAACTCACAAACCTAAAATAAAATAATTTGATGGTTCACTAGTAGGTGTTGGGGGTGACTCTCTAAAAGTCTACAGCATGGCATGGTTAAAAGTTAAACTAGGGAACAGGGTAATAAGACACCCTGTCATTATAGTGGATCTGACAACTGATCATTTAATTATTGGTAGTGATCTCCTGAAGTGATTAAGCACCATAATTGATTGCATAAATAATGTAATTTAGTCTCAAGTAAAAAGGCCTATTAATTATGAGCAATCCAATATATCTTGCACCCAACATAACTGTCACATAGTAGAAGAGAAGCCAGATGCTGTGGAGATTCATTTCAGGAATGACTCCATACCTGAAATCACTATCCTACAAATAGATGATCAGACTCCTTTAAGTGGCTCTGATGGTAATACTTTTAAAACTTTGCCTGGAAAGATAGCAAATATCTCCTTAGACAGCGTTGTATTAACCATATCTCTCCACAAGGGGGACCCTGAATCCCCTAAAGGGGATGCCTTGCTCAATACCTCGCAGGAATTGAGAAAGTTAAGGATGATCTATTTATCCCTATGCAAGTGCATGACCTTGGTAAAACCAAGTATACTAAATTGAACTTAAAACAGGAAGCTAGCTATGTAAGCAAAGGCTTATTAGAACAAATAGCTGAACCTAAAGTGATATAGACAAACCTTTACTCTTAATTTTTCAAGACTCATTATCCTCAGGCATGGTACCCCAGGATTGGCGTAAAGCTGATGTGGTGCCACTCTTCAAAAAGGGAAGCAGGGATGATCCAGGAAGCTATAGACCAGTTAGTCTGACATCAATAGTGGGGAAGATATTTGAAGGGATTATAAGGGATTATATTGATGAGCATATTCGTGTAAACAAGATTATGAGTTCTAATCAGCATGGCTTTAGGAGAAATAGATCATGTCAAACTAATCTAATTAGATTCTACGAGGAAGTAAGTAAAAATATAGATAAAGGGGAATCAGTTGATGTGATATACTTAGATTTTGCAAAGGCATTTGATACAGTGCCACATGAGAGATTAATGCACAAAATTAAGGGACTGGGAATAGCTGAAAATGTTAGCTCATGGATAAATAACTGGATAAAAGATAGGGAGCAACGAGTAGCAGTAAATGGATCATACTCAGATTGGACAAAGGTAATCAGTGGCGTCCCCCAGGGATCAGTACTGGGCCCTGTTCTTTTTAATATTTTTATAAATGACTTGGAGCAAGGATTAAATAGCGACATCTCTATTTTTGCAGATGATACTAAGTTAAGTAAGGTCATTAGGTCAGAGCAGGATGAACTCTCTTTGCAAAGGGATTTGCTAAAATTAGAACTATGGGCAAGTGAATGGAAAATGAGATTTAATACGGAAAAATGTAAGGTTCTACATTTTGGAAGTAAAAATAAGCAGGCTATGTATTTTTTAAATGGGACAAGACTTAGCCAAACACAGGAGGAAAGGGATTTGGGAGTAGTAATAGATAACAAGCTAAAGATGAGTGCACAATGCAGGGCAGCGGCTTCAAAGGCTAATAAGATACTAGCATGTATTAAAAGAGGCATTGATTCAAGGGAGGAAAGCATAATTCTGTCATTATATAAAGCCCTGGTAAGACCTCACCTTGAGTTTGGAGTGCAGTTCTGGGGACCGATTGCTAAAAAAGATATTGCAGAACTAGAAAAAGTTCAGAGAAGGGCCACAAAGCTAATAAGGGGATTGGAGAAATTAACCTATGAGGAGAGGCTAGCCAAACTGGGTCTGTTCTCTTTAGAAAAAAGGCGCTTGAGAGGTGACATGATTACTTTATATAAATATATTCAAGGCCCATATACAGAGATGGCAGAAGCTCTTTTTATTCCAAGAAAATTGGTTCTGACAAGAGGTCATAATTTAAGGTTGGAGGAAAGGAGATTTAATCTCCTGCAACGGAAACGTTTTTTCACTGTAAGAGCAATAAAATTGTGGAACTCATTACCAAAGGAGGTAGTGAATGCCAATACCATAGATACATTTAAAAATAGTCTGGATAAATTTCTGTATATAAACAAAATTCATGGATATGATTGCTAGTATTAAATGGGTCACATTTTAATGGGGTTATTTAAGCTTAACTGGAGCTTTTTGTAAGTATTTTAGATTTGTATAGGTTGAACTCGATGGACTTCAGTCTTTTTTCAACCTTATCTACTATGTTACTATGTTACTATGTTACTATGTTAAATATCTTTCTCCCCAAGACCACTGTGTCCACGGCCTGAATGACAGGTCTGAAAGCTATAATGTCACAGCTAAATGCTTATTATCTATCTCTTTAGGTAATAAATCATCAATGCATCTGTTTTTAGTTTTAAATACTCCCATAATCAAACATACATTGGCAATTGATCTCTTACATAGATATGCCATACAAATAGATTTTATTAACTCTTGCCTCTGGAGCAGGTTAAAGGGGGACCCTGAAGTATTTCAGGATGAAAACGCAGCCCTGAAATCAAACCCGCAATTGTCATATGCTGTGAATATGCAGGTGTCTAACAATGTTATAATCCCTGCTGGGGCTGATAAATTCCTCTTACCCTTACAGGTAAAAAGAGGTCAGAAATGAAATACTTCTGAAACACTAATTTGCCTCTCCCATAGAATGCAACATCTGGGTATAACAATGGCCCATACTCCTTTGGTAAATATTGGAACTATTCCAATACATGTTATTGTGCATAACATGACCCCACAGGATATAACCTTATCCAAGGGAACTACTATAGGATATGCGCCAGAATCAAGTTATTACACTTTTGGATTCCAGAATAATATAACTGGGCTAATACCTGAAGGATACTTAACTGAAGAACAATTAATGGAACAAACCATTGCATCTATGCCAGAGGGACTATTTACAATTCAGTCTATTTATCCCTTCGGCTCAGAGGAAGGCATCTATAAAAGTGAAGAAGCCTCTCTAGTATTTGATCAGCTGATCAAACAACAAGAATACCTCAATACCCAGAGTCATAGGGGCAATATAAATTATAATCAAGGGGACCTCACCTCTAGGTTGGAAGAAGCCTATGAAATAGGACAGCCTGAAATCTTTTCAGGATTTCAGCAAACAGTAGAAGAGCAAATTTCCTTAGCCAACGGCTGTTCCAGTGATGATGAGCGCCGACAGCTGCGAGAACTCCTGATGAAGTACAAGGATATTTTTGCTAGGGATTCTTATGACTGTGGGACTACAGACTTGCACATTGCAAGAATTCAAAGAGATCCCAATGCACCACCTGTCTTTGTTAAACAATACAGACTTCCTTTAGCATCATATGATTCTCTCGCAGAAATCATAAGGAACCTGGAAGAAAGAGCTATTATCAGACACAGTTCTTATAACAATCCTATTATAGGTGTCCTTAAGCACAATGAACAATGCCGTTTGTGTGCTGACTTAAGACAGCTAAACAAACAAGTATACATATCTGGCTGGCCCGTGCCATATACTGACCAGTGCCTAGCGCAGATGCAGGGGTCTAAAGTATTCACTGCCATTGATTGTGCACAGGGATATTGGACCATAAAGGTACACAAGGAGGACCAGTATAAGCTGGCATTCTCATTCCAAAAGGTCCAGAATGCATTCCAAAGACTCCCATTTGGATACATAAATTCAGGACATGAATTTGCTGTATTCTTGCATAAGGCTATGCCTGATGCACTGGAAAGGGGGAACTTATCTTATGTTGATGATGTTTTAATCAAAAGCACAGACTTTGAAAAACACATCACAGAGCTTAAACACATCCTCAGCCAACTTAAAAGGGCAGGTGTCAAATTATTCCTACAAAAAGTTTAATAGTGCCGCACTTGTGTAAACTTCTTAGGACATGAAGTTACTTCTGAAGGGTTAAATCCTCAGAAGCAAAAGGTGGAAACTATAATAAATTCTAAGAACCCAACAAACTTAAAGGAATTGAGATCATTCCTGGGTATGACAAATTATTCTTGTAAAATGTTTGGTAATTATGCAGAATTAGCTAAACCACTGCTACTTCTTCTAAAAAAGGATGTGAAATGGCACTGGAGTGAGACTCAAGAGACAGCTATCAGAGAGCTGAAGAGGAAACTCACTCAAGCAGCTTGCTTATCGTACCCTGAAGGTGGTAAACCTTTCTACTTAGAGACAGGTTACACAGATATAAGCATGAGTGCTGTTTTATAACAAAAGCATGATAATTTAAGCAAAGTCTTTGCTTATGCGAGCAAAACTCTATCCCCAGTAGAAATAAAATTTAGTGGTTGCGAAAAAGCCCTCTTATCTACTATATGGGCTCTACAAAATTTCTGCAGCTATATACAGGGCTAGAAAATTATTGTAGAAACGGCCCACCAGCCTTTGCTATATATGCAAAATGAGAGAATAAGGGGAGCTTGTCTAATAGCCGCATAACAGCTTGGACCCTTTAATTACAAGGCTGGCCTTTAGAAATTCGCTACAAGCAGAATAAAAAGAATCCAGTTGCACAAGGGCTTGCTGAGCTCCACGACTGTACTGCTAAGGATCATGGGGAAGAGTTATTAGAAGATGATTTCCTGGAGGAACAATTGCTTTCCCCATATAAGATATACAATGAGGACCATTGTCAAACATTACCTTGGGTATATATGTTGATGGTTGTTCTTACCAGGCCACTATTGATAATGAGCACAGATTGGTCACTGGCATTGGTATAACTTGAGCAAATGGATTCTCAAATATTTCTGTAGGTTTCAACATTGGACCAAGATCCAGTCAAGTTGCAGAACTAACTGATGTTCTGAAAACCATTGAGATGGCTATTGAACATGGTATTCATGAATTTGTGATCATTACTGACTCAAATTACATGCGTGACAGTTTTGTTCAATACCTGCCAACTTGTACAAGAAATGGCATGCAGAAAACTAACAACAAACCAGTCAAACATGGCAAGTTGTTCTGCAAGATTGATAATCTAGTGGTATCAAATGGGTTAACCATATAATGGAAAAGGACCAAGGGTCATTCCAGAGTTCTAGGTCCTGATAAGGAAGGCAATGATCTTGAGGATTCATTAGCCAAACAAGGAGCCATAACTGGAGAACTCCTTAATATCGACCACGTAATGGGTGCAATTAAAGTAGAAGCCATTACCAGAAACCAGCTAAACAACAGAGTGAGCCTAACCTGGTACAATGGAGTCAGGATTCTCCAACTGAGGACCTGATCACTAGTCAAAAAGAAGACCCCATTGTAGGCATCTTCTATAAACACATAGAAGATCCTGAAAGCAACCCCATCTCAAAAGATGATTGTATTGGCAAGGAAGATCTTAGAATCTTAATGAAGTCCAGATCACAATTCAAGTTACCGGATGGTTTGTTAATAAGAACCTCCAAAACTGGCATCCAGCAATATGTGGTACCCACCAAGTTCAGAGGTCTCATGCTTCAACATGCCCATGATGCTCCCACATCTGGCCATCGTGGTACCAAATTAACGTATGTAATATTGCATGATTACGCCTTTTGCCACACATCTTGAAAGATGTTCAAAACTACTGTCAAGGTTGTTTAATCTGTCCACAGTTCCAACCCACTGCACCAACCCATAGGGCGCCATTGCAGAAAAGGGGGATGGTAATTCCATGGTCAGATATACAAATTGATTTTATTGGTCCTGTAACAAGGTCATCAAGAGGAAACAAATACATGTTAACAGTGACATGACTGTCCACTAAATGGGTAGAGTGCATCAGTGCACCTAACAATAGTGCTGAATCATGCGCAGCATTGCTCATCAACCACGTATTTTCCAGATTTGGTTTACCCCAGTGAATCGAATCCGATCGGGGGACCCACTTCACTAGCGAAGTGATGGCCAAGATGTGGAAAATACTAGGGGTTAAAAGAAAGCTCCATATTGCATATAGAGCTGCCTCAAGTGGTGGTGTAGAGGTCTCATGCTTCAACATGCCCATGATGCTCCCACATCTGGCCATCGTGGTACCAAATTAACGTATGAAATATTGCGTGATTACACCTTTTGCCACACATCTTGAAAGATGTTCAAACCTACTGTCAAGGTTGTTTAATCTGTCCACAGTTCCAACCCACTGCACCAACCCATAGGGAGCCATTGCAGAAAAGGGGGATGGTAATGCCATGGTCAGATATACAAATTGATTTTATTGGTCCTGTAACAAGGTCATCAAGAGGTAACAAATACATGTTAACAGTGACATGCCTGTTCACTAAATGGGTAGAGTGCATCAGTACACCTAACAATAGTGCTGAAACATGCACAGCATTGCTCATCAACCACATAATTTCCAGATTTGGTTTGCCGCAGTGAATCGAATCCGATCGGGGTACCCACTTCACTAGCGAAGTGATGACCAAGATGTGGAAAATACTAGGGGTTAAAAGAAAGCTCCATATTGCATATAGAGCTGCCTCAAGTGGTGGTATAGATTGTTACAACCAATCCATTATGAAAATCCTCAAAATGTTTGTGAGTGAAACGGGTAAAGTCTGCGATGTAAAACTACCTCTAGTCCTAATGGCATTAAGAACAACTCCAAGTAGTGCTACGAAGATGTCACCTTTTGAGTTGATGACTGGTAAAAGAATGGTTCTACATCAGCATCTACTGTACCGTACATCAGACCATAACTTGATAAATGCTGACAATACGCATCAATATGTGGAGAACCTAAGGAAGCACCTGCAATATGCCTTTGCATTTGCTCAAAGGAACTTAGAGAAAGCTGTAACTGCCACTAAAACCTATTATGATCTCAAAATGTCCAAAAAGGGATATGAAATAAATGATAAAGTTTATCTCTATAACTTTGGAAGAGATCGGGTTAAGGGGAAGAAATTTCTTCCATCATGGAAGGGTCCTTTTGACGTTACTGACAAAATATCTCCAGTTGTCTATATAATTAGGATACCCAAAAATGATACTTTTATGGTTAAATGGGTCCATATTAATCAGTTGTGAACATGCCATGCTAGATCCCAACTACAAGTCATAGAGGGAGAATGAAGTGTCATATCCCCAAATGCACTAAAGAAATATTGTAGTTTAAAGATGCCTAGCAAATGAGCATAAGGGCTCAAAAATAATGGACTATTTTCATAGAAGGCTGTCTATGATGCATACGATCAATACACCAAGTACCACGACTTTAAGCCAAAGCAAATACATGTGTCCTACATCTATTTAAAATTTGAAGGGGGATATATGTCAGGGGTATCTGTGAATGTTATTAAATTATATATATATATATATATATATATATATATATATATATATATATAAAACAAGAGAAAATGGTAGACAGAACAGGGCGCACTAGTTAAGAACTATCAACTGGAAGGGAGTAGGTATTATCTCTCCCTCTTATACAAACAATAAAGCTTAAGTGTAGAAAAAATATATTCAGCTACACTAGAGATAATATCTGAAGGGGTCCTACTATTCAGTAATGCGATACTATGGAGCAGTATAGTGGACCTACAGAGTAGACTAGGGTCACAACCAATATGGTAAAGAGGAATATCTAGTCACAATACAATATCAGTACAGTATCAGCTAGCTATCGTACAGTTCTCACTATAGATAGACTAAAGTATATACAAAAAATAAAATATAAATACAGTTGTGAACAACGTCATATAAAAACAGTGCAGTAGGCAACAGAAAACATTAAAAAAATGCAATAACAAATATACAATACAAAAGAAATACAAATGTTAGAATAAATAAACAAGAATTTGAAAAAAAAAACACACGGTCAAGAGACCTACAATAAAATTATGGCCAACAGATCGATATAAAGAGATAAGGAGTCCACAGCTTAATAGTTCATCACATATACAGATAAAGTAGACTGGGGATGAACTATTAAGCTGTGGACTCCTTATCTCTTTATATCGATCTGTTGGCCATAATTTTATTGTAGGTCTCTTGACCGTGTTTAATGCTTTTAATTACCTCATAATATATTGAGGTCTATAAATATGGCTACATGAGATAAAGTCTTTGAGAGGATCCAGCAGTTGACATCTGTATCCCTGGAAGACAGATAAAGTTTCTACCTACACTGCGCGACACTTACCTCATACTGATTGAGGGTAAGGAGTGTAAATAAATCCCCAAAGGGGAACTTTTGTACTCCGGGCACTGGGGATTTTGGCTTGGACTCACTTTTCTTTTTGTTTGGAATAATACCGGATCTCTATATCACCTTGCCAATCACGAATGATTATAAACTGTTCACTGGTGTTTGATATACAAGAGATTGAAACTTAAGCAGAGACTTGAATACATACTTATTTTTTAAGTTTTTTTTTTTTTCAAATTCTTGTTTATTTATTCGAACATTTTTTATTTCTTTTTTATTGTATATTTCTTATTGCATTTTTTAATGTTTTCTAAAAAATACCCAAACAGAGTATAGTATAGGGGCGCTATCATAAAGAGTATATAGTAAATATGACTACATATATATATATATATTTACTTGGTTTATCTCACAGAATTATGCTATGTGGCGCCTTCTCTGCTTCTTTATAGAGGTTTTAATGTTTTCTGTTGCCTACTGCACTGTATTTATATGACATTGTTCACAACTGTATTTATATTTTATTTTTTGTATATACTTTAGTCTATGGGGCATATTTATCAAGCATCTGATCGGAGCTTGATGCCCCATGTTTCTGGTGAGCCTGCAGGCTCGTCAGAAACACAAGTTATGAAGCAGCAGTCACAAGACCACTGCTCCATAACCTGTGTGCCTGCTCTGAGCAGGCGGACAGGCATCGCTGGAAATCAACCCGATCGAGTATGATCGGGTTGATTGACACCCCCCTGCTGGTGGCTTATTGGCCGCGAATCTGCAAGGGGCGGCGTTGCACCAGCAGCTCACAAGCATATTGCTCGCTGTATTCAGCGAGGTCTGGCGGACCTGATCCGCACTGTCGGATCAGGTCCGCCAGACCTTGATAAATAGAGGCCAATCTATAGTGAGAACTGTAAGATAGCTAGCTGAAACTGTACTGATAGTGTATTGTGACTAGATATTCCCCTTTACCATACTGGTTGTGACCCTAGTCTACTCTGTAGGTCCGCTGTACTGCTCCATAGTATTGCATTACTGAATAGTAGGACCCCTTCAGATATTCTCTCTAGTGTAGCTGAATATATTTTTTCTACACTTAAGCTTTATTATTTGTATAAGAGGGAGGGATAATACCTACTCCCTTACAGGGAGATAGTTCTTTACTAGTGTGCCCTGTTCTGTCTACCATTTTCTCTTGTTTTCTATATTTTTCTCATATCGAAGCTGGAGGTCTTGGGGACCCACCAACTTTGATAGGTAGTTTGTGGTGGCACGGTTGTATTATCTCTGCCTTACGTGGTCCTTTTTTACGCCTTACTCACACTTCCTTTCTTATATATATATATATATATATATATATATATATATATTATTTAATATATATGGCTGTCTACACCAAATGATTCGTTTATTTATAACTGGTTACAGCAGTTGTATATACTCTGCCAAATGATTCTTGGCTGTGTAAACCAGCCCCTCTCTCATTCATCAAAAGAAGAGGTGTATGCCCATATATGGACTTCCTGCCCATGATGAGTAATAAACTCACAGGCCCCCTGTGGGGAATAGATGGTCCGTCTGTGGAAATGGTTGAATCTACAAACATCTTCAAGGAATTGTAGCTTTTACCAACTACATGTTAAATGATCCCCTGTTGAGCTCCATACGCATCCTGCCCAGATGTGTCCCTTGAAAACATAGAAGCCAAGATTTAATATTTCAAAACCTGTGTACTTTTTATAGCAGATTATCTATAATGTGCCTCAGACTATCAAATAATAGGTACAAAATAATTGATATGAGATTGTCTATTTGTATAACATATTAAATATGAACTGTTAGGGGTAATATGAACCTGACGGCAGCCATCTTGTTCCCCGCGGCCATCTTGTGATGATTAGCATCCATTTTGTAATGATTAGACTTTTATTATAGTGGTTTATTATGTAGTAAGAAATATGCTGATGTTAGGGAGACTTGCATAGATATAATAGCCCTGAGAATGACCCTGAAGATGTGCATTGTTATCTCTACAAGATGTCAAACGGCTGTGATTTGTGCTGGGCTAGGAGGCCCAGTTACTGTTTATCTGTAGTTAGATATTCCTGTAGAAATGACTCCCTAACACTCCTTTTATTCCAATTATATTTTCTATGAGTTTCTTTGTTCTTATAGAAATACCATGTGAAATGATGTAATTATGAATATGTCACTTGTTAAACCTATATGCTGTAACTCTTGTCTGCAAGGATATCTGACAAATGTGATGTACAACTTACAGGATGCCAGATGTTTTTCCTCATCTTAGAAATGAGCTAATGACTACAGATTTCAATGTATTCTGGAATGTATATAAACTGGCTAACCTGACCAATAAAGTTAGAGCTGTTCGGCAAACATATCCTTGTGTGTTCTCTGAATGGCTCTCCAAGTACTTGAAAACACTTTGCAGGGTAGATACCAGAGTCCTGAAGCAGAGGAGAACAAGAGGGTCGTGGTCCTAGAGGAGTCTCCTTACAAATGGTGTCTAGAAGTGATAGCTTGTCAAGGGGTGAGGAAAACACTTGTTTTGCACTGTTTTTTGCTTACCCATTGTCAAACTAGAACCCTATAGGACCAGACACTCAGGTTATCTATAAAAAAAAAAAATATAGTGGGGAATGTGTATGTATGTTATGCATATCTGTGTATGTTGTGTATATATGTATATTTAAGGTGTTTTTAAGGTGTTTTTTTTTTTATGGAAATTTTTTGGTAAAAATTGTTTTTGGTTATAAAGTAGTATCTGAGGTTAGAGGCCTCCAAGAGATACATGATTACATGGTATCTGAGGTTAGAGTCCTCTGAATGATACATGTTAATTGTTTTTATTTATTAGATATGGTATCTGAGGTTAGAGTCCTTTGAATGATACATATTTATTGGTTTCGGAGGTTAGAGGCCTCCAGTGACATATGATGAGGTTAGAGGCCTCCAGTGACATATGATGAGGTTAGAGTCCTCTAGAGACATATGTTTTTATTGGTTAAAATATAGTATTTTAAGGTTAAAACGGAGTTCGAGTCTCTGTTGGAATATAAGGATTTAATGTGGTATTTGAAGTATATAGTGTTGTATGCGGTATATATGTTGTAAAATAAAGGGGTATAATTCGTAAAATTTATTGCATCTTATCCATAAACTCTGGTATCAGCCTGGAAATTGTTTTGCTATCTTTGTCTATGCGCAATCTGTTGCTGTATTGCATTTGTTTTTCTGCTTGCACACTTCAAATTGCTGTATTGCCTTTGCATTTTCTAATTGCTTTTAAAGTTTGCTTTTTTTGCTATATACTTACTGTGCTGTTTTGTGCTTAAAATATATATTAAGTGACTGTGCATTTTATTACTGCTGCTCTTTTTGTGTTGTTAAAGAAGAAGTTTATTTCAGGCAGAAAAGCACCCACTCTAGAGAGGGAGGGGGGATCATAAAAAGATCTGTCAGTGAGCAGCTGTGTAGAGTCAGTGAAGAGAAATTTAAAAAAACTGTTCCGTTGTATGTGTGTGCAGTAATGAAAGGGAGATTTAAGTGTAACAGATTTAATTATTTGAAATGTATTTATCTGAATTTGTGAGGAAATGGCCAATCTTTTCAGACTCAGATATATACAAATACATTTTAAAATTGGAGGAAAATTAATAAATATATGTTTTCCTGAAAAAAAAAAAACACAAAGAGAGGGGGAGTGAATCTCTGGTATGCGAGATGAAATGAGCTTGTCTGTATAGCTGTACAAGAAAATATGTTGTAATGTTATTTTATATACCTGTATTTTAAAGTCACCAGCATGTTTTAAGTCTGTGGTATTCATGTGCAGTTTTAGTTTTAAATGATAATTGTGTGGCAAGTAACGGCTTTGAGAGTGGCTTTGAAAGTGCGATGGTGTGTGATTTTTTTGTCACGCTCTGGTAAAAATGAAACTGTTTTTGGAATGATTAATAGGTTGACGTATGTTGTATTTGTAAGGTCTGTGCACAGAGTTGGTGCACCCAATGACATATAGTTATAAGCTGTAATTGAAAGTTTATTTAAAAGTGCGTCCGTTTTTGTTGCAAGTAAATTAATCTGCAGGGCATGCTACAAATACAGAGGTGAAATTTGTGTGGTAAATCATACAAGCAGCCTAAATTATGGTTAGAATATACATATGTAATTTACGTAATGAATGGTTAGTCCTTAAAGGGACAGTGTACTGTAAAATTGTTTTATATTAATGTATTTGTAATGACTTGTGATATAAGCTGAATAGTTTCAAATGTAGGAGAATTTGCATTTGCAAGTTTGTGTATATATAAAGTAAATTGTAATGGGTTGAATTGTTTGTCTGTAAAATCAGAACTCAGTGTGTAGACAGAGCACTAGAAAATTGTCATTTTATTAGCAGCAATAACACTGTATTAGTAGTTTGCAAAATATATATTTTTTGGGACCTTTCTTTGTATTCTTTTTAAATCTGCCATTTAGTTAGTAGATATTTCTTTTGCAGTGTAACTGAATTCTCTCTGTAATGCAAACTAATTGATAAGTTGTCTACAATCTTAGTGTTACGATCTGTGAGACTAAAAAAAAAAAAAAAAAAAAGACAGAGGAGTGAAAATATTTAAAGGGATATAAAATCTGAGATTTTAAGGAAATATTTACAGAGAAGACAATGAGGTTTACTGTAAGCCTAACACTAGTATATTTAACTGTGTCAGAAGTTTCAATTAAAGATCATTTTTAATTTGAGTAAAATGTCCCTTTAACTAGCCTGCATCCCACTGTAAGTGTGTTTTTATGCTGGTTATGCTTGCTTAGGCTATTTAATGAATGTCAGTATACATGTTTATTATAAGTAAGGCCAATGACTCATTGGGAATAATTTAAAGGGGAAATTTTTATTATTTTTTTTTGTAGAAAGCTTATTTTATTTTTTGTTATATACATTTGTTACATTTGGCTAGAGAGCTGCAGAATGGTGAATGTCAAATTGTAAACAGAGTTAAATCAAGTAATTGTGTTGTTATTGAAATTTTGGTTGTGTAGGAGTATAGACTGGATTCTAGCAGCTTTTCACAAATTATTTGTGCCACATCTGATTTACTTAAAGGGACAGTCTACCATATAATTGTTATTGTTTTAAAGATAGATAATCCCTTTATTAACCATTCCCCAGTGTTGCATGGCCAACACAGTTGTATTGGTATGCTTTTTGCCTCTGTAGTTGCCTTGTGTCTAGGGGCATTCTTCCAGCTCCCTGGTCACATGACTGTGACTGTTTATGGTCTGTTGTCTTAAATTTAGCATTGTTTTGTGCTGAATCTTAAATGACCCCCTGTGCCTGAACACAGTGTTATCTATATGGCCCACGTGTATTTTGTCTCTCTGTGTTGGAAAGAGATTTAAAAAAAAGCCTGTGATAAGAGGCAGCCCTCAAAGGCTTAGAAATTAGCATATGAGCCTACCTATGTTTAGTTTAAACTAAGAATACCAAGAAAAAATTTGATGATAAAAGTAAATTGGAAAGTTGATTAAAATTAAAAGTCATATCTGAATAATGAAAGTTTAATTTATACTACAATGTCCCTTTAACAGTGGATTTGCATGGTGCATGCGAGCAGGAGCTATATAGAACAGTGGCTGTATCATTATTATCTAATTATTCCCAAAATTGGATACTTAGGTGTTTGTGTGTTCTTTTGTAAATTTATGGTTAGGGATTTTATTTGTAAATATGCAACTGGAGTTTATTGATCTTCTGAGGTGATTGCATTATTAGTATGATATCATAGAATTGTACATGGTAGAATTTGCAGAACCACGGTATAGATGGTTGTTTGGGAATGGCAGAATTGGTTTTGAATTTCAGGTTAATTTTGGTTGTTAAAAGTTTGTGTCGGCTGTTCATGTTTTGTTTTGTAAAATGGACAATTGGTTTAAGTGTTTTCTAAGAGAATGTTGTGTTTTTATTTGTGGTAAGGTGCTGTATGAATGGAATATTGCATGTGGAGGTGTATTTGATTTTGTTTGCTATTGAGAATTGTATTCTGCATGCATGAGTGGAGTGGATAATTTGTCTTTTTGTTTTTTGTTATGTTGTGTTTGCATGCCACATGGGATGTTTCACGCAAACAAGGGGGAAGTATTGATGAGTATCTTTATGTTATAGGGGTGATTGTTTTTAGGTAAGAAGTTGAACCTAAAACGTTTTGAATCTTCTCTTACAATGTTATTGCCTAACCACCAGCTGTGCCCTATATTTTTCTATATTTGGTTCTTAACACTATATTTGTATTTGCAGGATGAGATCATGCAGCTGTATCCAGAAATTAAACAACACTAACGGAATTATTTTTGAGTTTTTTCCATATTTAGGTAAAATCTGTACAGATAAAATTCCATAAGTGCACTCTTCAAAAGATTAAAGATTGAAAGCAAGTAAACCTTTAAAGAAAGAAAAGAAGAAAATGAAAGACCTTTTGTCAAGCTTGTTTTAACCACCATACTGCAGTAAAAAAAAGTTACTGAACTATCTTTGGATCCATTCTTTGCTTTGCATGCTGGTACCAGCCCCAGAACTGGACTCTGGGTAATCCATGACTGTTTCCTCTGATGTGTGTCTTCAGGACATAAAGACTATCCTTCTCTGGACTGTGCCTTATCGCTCGATATGGAGGTCCTGTTATGCTGTTACAGGGTCAACCAATTAAATTAGGGGAGTATTGTTTTAACTTGATTCCTTATACTGCTTGTTTTGTATTCTCTTGTAGTTGTTTTATTTTTATTGAACATATTAGGTATAAGAGGTCATATGCTTCATTGGTATTAGTGCACATTGTAGTTTATGTGCTTAACATAGTAATTTTTAGATAAAGGTAACTGTGAACTGTGCAGTATTGTACCCTATTGAATGGCCCACTGAGTATAAAAATATGTTTCAGAAAAATGCTGCAATATATCATAATATCTTAGACCCTTCACCCTTTAGAACATAAGGAGGACACGTCTAAGCTAGAAGTTTATAGTAAATATACAGAGAAATGTTTGTTTCAGGGAATAGCCTAATTATAGTTTATGAAAGCAAATGTATTTTTCCCTTTATTAATTAGTATGGTATCTTTTCACTTGCATAGTATTCATGAAGTATCATTTAAAAGTGTATAGAGAAGTTGTAAATTAGTCTCTGAGAAATGTCAATGTATTTAGTTTGTATTGTATATCAACAATGTTTTGTTTGATTTTAAATGACATAGGATGAAAGTGACGTTTTATTTGGACATAATTGTGATTGTATTGCGGTGTGTACTCATCCTGTACTGTTTCTGTTTGCTTCCTAGACTCCCTGTGACTCGAGTGTTTGCTTGCCATGGGTATCCACTGGTTGCCTTGTCTACCCCATGAACAAACCATCAGATTTCCAGTATCTCCCTGCGGAAGAACCGTGGATAAGCGCCCCTACTGCAAATGAACTGTTGGAGAACTGTATTATAGCAAAGTGTCAAGGTGCAGCGCTCTCAAATGGACAAAGACTGTTCTTAAAGTGATCAGAGGCCACCTAGAGACAGTTGTGCTGTTGCTATGTCATGCTTTAAAAGGAACTGTTGGACATATTGGGGGTGCGAGCAATGCAGGTGGAGAGATAGAAGCTGCAGAGTTGTTTGGGGGTAGATGGGGGGCTGGTTGGGTCTCTGTGCCGGTGGACCGGTAGTTTTGGGAAGGCTGGAAGATAGATGGAAGGTACTGGAGGGACTGTACCGATATGCAGTGACAATTAGCCTATAAAAGTATATCATAATATAAGGTTTTACTACTTTTCTATGTCAGTCTATTTTTATGTTATTCTGTTAGAATAAAAGGATGGTATGTTAGGGGTAATATGAACCTGACGGCAGCCATCTTGTTCCCCGCGGCCATCTTGTGATGATTAGCATCCATTTTGTAATGATTAGACTTTTATTATAGTGGTTTATTATGTAGTAAGAAATATGCTGATGTTAGGGAGACTTGCATAGATATAATAGCCCTGAGAATGACCCTGAAGATGTGCATTGTTATCTCTACAAGATGTCAAACGGCTGTGATTTGTGCTGGGCTAGGAGGCCCAGTTACTGTTTATCTGTAGTTAGATATTCCTGTAGAAATGACTCCCTAACACTCCTTTTATTCCAATTATATTTTCTATGAGTTTCTTTGTTCTTATAGAAATACCATGTGAAATGATGTAATTATGAATATGTCACTTGTTAAACCTATATGCTGTAACTCTTGTCTGCAAGGATATCTGACAAATGTGATGTACAACTTACAGGATGCCAGATGTTTTTCCTCATCTTAGAAATGAGCTAATGACTACAGATTTCAATGTATTCTGGAATGTATATAAACTGGCTAACCTGACCAATAAAGTTAGAGCTGTTCGGCAAACATATCCTTGTGTGTTCTCTGAATGGCTCTCCAAGTACTTGAAAACACTTTGCAGGGTAGATACCAGAGTCCTGAAGCAGAGGAGAACAAGATGGTCGAGATTATCTAGGCCTAGGAAGTTGAAAACCTGAGAGTTAAGATTTTAACATGTCTTCATTAGACAATTGAACTGCTGCAGCAATATTTGAATGAAACTGTTTGTCTCTGTCTGCTACCCCGATGGCCTAAATCCAGTATTACAGCCAAAAGGCATTTGGCTGTTACAAATGAAATTTCCCAGTAGCCAATCAGAGAAAAGGGTATACCCAAATGATTAAGAAATGAGGAGGAGTCTTATCTCAGACAAATACTCCTTGCACAGAGGGAGAAGAGATCTTGGTTGAAAAAAAATTGGTTGGTAACTGTTGCAATCCTGCTTGCTGTCATTTTGCTTATAAGAGAGACCAGTGTGCGAACACAGTTTTCTGTAAGACAAATACGTTGGGACACTCTTTGTGGATAAGAGACTATCAAGATTAATTCTCTTACAAATATGCATAATTCCTCTAAGACATATGACGATAGACATATTTGGATATTAACTGAATTTTCAAACTGGTGACCTGGTAAAGTATAAGAAATTGTTAAGTATATAATTTGATATTTTAAAGAAAATACAATCATTATTGCTACAGTTGTTAATAGATTTAAAGGGGCACTTTTTATTTTAGCTTGCACTCATAATCCTGTGTAGTCTTCAGGACATAAAGACTATCCTTCTCTGGACTGTGCCTTATCGCTCGATATGGAGGTCCTGTTATGCTGTTACAGGGTCAACCAATTAAATTAGGGGAGTATTGTTTTAACTTGATTCCTTATACTGCTTGTTTTGTATTCTCTTGTAGTTGTTTTATTTTTATTGAACATATTAGGTATAAGAGGTCATATGCTTCATTGGTATTAGTGCACATTGTAGTTTATGTGCTTAACATAGTAATTTTTAGATAAAGGTAACTGTGAACTGTGCAGTATTGTACCCTATTGAATGGCCCACTGAGTATAAAAATATGTTTCAGAAAAATGCTGCAATATATCATAATATCTTAGACCCTTCACCCTTTAGAACATAAGGAGGACACGTCTAAGCTAGAAGTTTATAGTAAATATACAGAGAAATGTTTGTTTCAGGGAATAGCCTAATTATAGTTTATGAAAGCAAATGTATTTTTCCCTTTATTAATTAGTATGGTATCTTTTCACTTGCATAGTATTCATGAAGTATCATTTAAAAGTGTATAGAGAAGTTGTAAATTATTCTCTGAGAAATGTCAATGTATTTAGTTTGTATTGTATATCAACAATGTTTTGTTTGATTTTAAATGACATAGGATGAAAGTGACGTTTTATTTGGACATAATTGTGATTGTATTGCGGTGTGTACTCATCCTGTACTGTTTCTGTTTGCTTCCTAGACTCCCTGTGACTCGAGTGTTTGCTTGCCATGGGTATCCACTGGTTGCCTTGTCTACCCCATGAACAAACCATCAGATTTCCAGTATCTCCCTGCGGAAGAACCGTGGATAAGCGCCCCTACTGCAAATGAACTGTTGGAGAACTGTATTATAGCAAAGTGTCAAGGTGCAGCGCTCTCAAATGGACAAAGACTGTTCTTAAAGTGATCAGAGGCCACCTAGAGACAGTTGTGCTGTTGCTATGTCATGCTTTAAAAGGAACTGTTGGACATATTGGGGGTGCTAGCAATGCAGGTGGAGAGATAGAAGCTGCAGAGTTGTTTGGGGGTAGATGGGGGGCTGGTTGGGTCTCTGTGCCGGTGGACCGGTAGTTTTGGGAAGGCTGGAAGATAGATGGAAGGTACTGGAGGGACTGTACCGATATGCAGTGACAATTAGCCTATAAAAGTATATCATAATATAAGGTTTTACTACTTTTCTATGTCAGTCTATTTTTATGTTATTCTGTTAGAATAAAAGGATGGTATGTTAGGGGTAATATGAACCTGACGGCAGCCATCTTGTTCCCCGCGGCCATCTTGTGATGATTAGCATCCATTTTGTAATGATTAGACTTTTATTATAGTGGTTTATTATGTAGTAAGAAATATGCTGATGTTAGGGAGACTTGCATAGATATAATAGCCCTGAGAATGACCCTGAAGATGTGCATTGTTATCTCTACAAGATGTCAAACGGCTGTGATTTGTGCTGGGCTAGGAGGCCCAGTTACTGTTTATCTGTAGTTAGATATTCCTGTAGAAATGACTCCCTAACACTCCTTTTATTCCAATTATATTTTCTATGAGTTTCTTTGTTCTTATAGAAATACCATGTGAAATGATGTAATTATGAATATGTCACTTGTTAAACCTATATGCTGTAACTCTTGTCTGCAAGGATATCTGACAAATGTGATGTACAACTTACAGGATGCCAGATGTTTTTCCTCATCTTAGAAATGAGCTAATGACTACAGATTTCAATGTATTCTGGAATGTATATAAACTGGCTAACCTGACCAATAAAGTTAGAGCTGTTCGGCAAACATATCCTTGTGTGTTCTCTGAATGGCTCTCCAAGTACTTGAAAACACTTTGCAGGGTAGATACCAGAGTCCTGAAGCAGAGGAGAACAAGATGGTCGAGATTATCTAGGCCTAGGAAGTTGAAAACCTGAGAGTTAAGATTTTAACATGTCTTCATTAGACAATTGAACTGCTGCAGCAATATTTGAATGAAACTGTTTGTCTCTGTCTGCTACCCCGATGGCCTAAATCCAGTATTACAGCCAAAAGGCATTTGGCTGTTACAAATGAAATTTCCCAGTAGCCAATCAGAGAAAAGGGTATACCCAAATGATTAAGAAATGAGGAGGAGTCTTATCTCAGACAAATACTCCTTGCACAGAGGGAGAAGAGATCTTGGTTGAAAAAAAATTGGTTGGTAACTGTTGCAATCCTGCTTGCTGTCATTTTGCTTATAAGAGAGACCAGTGTGCGAACACAGTTTTCTGTAAGACAAATACGTTGGGACACTCTTTGTGGATAAGAGACTATCAAGATTAATTCTCTTACAAATATGCATAATTCCTCTAAGACATATGACGATAGACATATTTGGATATTAACTGAATTTTCAAACTGGTGACCTGGTAAAGTATAAGAAATTGTTAAGTATATAATTTGATATTTTAAAGAAAATACAATCATTATTGCTACAGTTGTTAATAGATTTAAAGGGGCACTTTTTATTTTAGCTTGCACTCATAATCCTGTGTAGTCTTAACTAGTCACTATTGTTAAATAATTTATTTGTTAAACAAAGGTCCTTTGTATCAGGCCCATTACTGTAAGTACATCTCTCTGGTGTGTAATTTATCTTTGCAAATATATATATATATATATATATATATATATATATATATATATTAGAATTTGTCTTAATTGTAGATAGTTAAGAATTTATTTCAGCTTAGATAAATTGGCATATAAACTGGCTGTTTACAGTAATAATATATATAACTTCTGGTATTTTAATTAGAGTTGTATAAAATCATTTTTGGGTTAAATAGCATAGTTGTATTAATCTGAATGTTAGTAGCTCATATCTTGGTATCTCATTGTGGTATTTTAATGCAATTCATAATACGGTAAATTCTAAAGTTACAATTTGGTTTGCTTTGTAAAGAATATTGTAACAGTTTAAACATTGTATAGTTTGGTTCATATCTGACTTTCTATAAATATAATATAATGTGTTTATAAATTTAACTAATATAAAGAATTTAGGAATTTGCATTCATTTTATTGTTTTGTATATGCATTTTATTGGGGGTTTGTTTTAAAGAATAATTATTAAATCCCGGCCATATACTGACATAAATAAAATTGTATTATATATTTCAGATGGAACTTCCACTTCTGGGCATCAGCATCCCAGCCCTTCCCATCCTGACCCCTCTCCCGGCCCTTCCCATCCTGACCCCTCTTCTGGCCCTTCCCCCCAAAAATCCTTGCCCTCCCTCGCCGCTCTCCCCATTTTGCCTGTCCTGCTTCCACCCCACCCGCACAGCAACCAAATCCCCCAGTCCTGTGCAGGCTCCACCGGAGCAGGAAACCAATCCCCCACCTTACCCTATCCCTCCCCCTCACCCCATGCCTCCCCAATAACACCTTTACCCGAATCCCCACCTTCATTGTCCTGGGTGTCGGATTGTCCTTCCCAGCCACCAATGTAGGTATCATTACAAATCAACATTAGAGCATACATTCTTAAAGTGACATTATACTGATCTAATTATACATAAATTTATTTCAAATAGAAAATGTTTTTAATAAACCTTTTCGTTATTTAATTAATGTAAATCTTTCTGATTTTCAGTTTTTGAAATCAAAATCCAAATTTTCTAATATCTAAATGAGATTGGCTAGATGTTGGATATCTATTATGTATATATGCCAATATTTTGGATTTGTTATCACCGCCCTTTTCACAGTGTGTCATAAACCAAAGAAAGATTTTTTTTCCAGATTGATAGGGTTTTGATTTTTCTTAATATCTTAATGGTTTATCTCTGAATAACATATTTAATGTGTAAATCTTATCTATAGCATATTTTATTATAATAATGATTTGTATTTTAATTAGTACACTGTCTCTTTGCTCTATTTTTATTATGTTCTGTAATTATAATTCATTTGTAATATTTATTTTTGTTTAGGTTGTGGCGGAAGGATGCATGAAACCATGTGTATCCAGCTGCGGCTTCATCGCTTAACTCTAGCCTGAATAATGCGGTTAGAGGCAATGCATGAAGCCGCAGCTGGAGGGGCGCAGGACGATGAAGGTGATGCTGATGCCCCATTAGTGGAGGATCCAGAGATGGCCCGAGGGAGAACTAATAACTCCTCCATCCACTTGTTGTTATTTTGTTTTTTTGTATTTGTTGCCATTTGGCCTAGTTTGGTTTTATTGTTGTGCCTGTTGCACTATTTCACATTGTCAGATTTATACTAAGGGGCCATGTTGGGCTTTGTTTGCCCTTGTCAACTCCCTGAAAGGACTGTGATGCACTATGTTACCTTGTCAGATGGCTCCAAAGGGGCTGTGTTGGCCTTTTTTTTTTGCCCATGTCAACTTCCTCCAAGGACTGTGATGCACTATGTCAACCTTGTCAGATGGCTCCAAAGGGGCTATGTTTGCCTTTGTTTGCCCTTGTCAACTCTCTCCAAGGACTGTGATGCACTATGTCACCTTGTCAGGTGGCTCTAAAGGGGCTGTGCTTGCCTTTGTTTGCCCTTGTTAACTCCCTCCAAGGACTGGGATGCACTATGTCACCTTGTCAGATGGCTCCAAAGGGGCCGTGTTGGCCTTTGTTTGCCCTTGTCAACTCCCTCCAAAGACTGTGATGCACTATGTCACCTTGTCAGATGGCTCCAAAGGGGCTGTGTTGTCCTTAGTTTGCCCTTGTTTGCCCTTGTCAACTCCCTCCAAGGACTGTGATGCACTATGTCACCTTGTCAGATGGCTCCAAAGGGGCTGTTTTCTCATTCTGACTTGTTTCTCAAATTATCTTATTTCTTTTTGTTTTCTGACATTCATAAATCATATTTATCATAATAAAAATAATGTTATTAAACTGTTATGTTTCTTCTTTATTTATTAATGTCATTTCTAATAAAATATATTTTATGTTGATAATCCTTAAAAGATGCTGACCACAATTCTTAATTTATGGATATGCAATCATAATGAACATTTTATAATTATTTCTTTTGACATCAACATACACATATAATATCTTTAAAACAGAATTATCTGAATGTTGACAACACATATATTCCAATTTTCCTTACATCTTATTGTAGTAGTATAACCAAAGAAATCATTGTGTGTAATGCACACATTTTAGATGATTAATCTCTTTCTATTATTTGTGATTATATTTAATTATACAACGATATATTGCTACATAGGTAACATATATAATGTATAAACAATTCACATTTTCGTTATGTATATAGTAGCATTATTTTTGTTAAACCCTGCTGCTTCCAAAATATTTCCTAATCTTCCTATTGTAATGAAATATATACTTATTACCAACAATGGATTATATTTCATATATCAGAGTATTATGTTATCTAGCGTTACATTATGTGAAGCTGTGCATTACATGAAACAAGCATGCTTTATAGATAACAATATTGCACATACTCTATTTTTTAAAATATAAATAAGTTTCTTATTGACATGCAAAGGTGTTAAATCCGTCCTTTGATTGAATGATATTTTTACGCAATCTCAAATGCGCCATGTTAGGTAAGATGTCTCATGCAAAGGTGTTAAATCCATCCTTTGATTGGATGACGTTTTTACGCGATCTAGGATGCGCAATGTCGCATAAGACATCTCATGCAAAGGTGTTAAATCTGTCCTTTGATTGGATGACGTTTTTTTAAACAATTTATTAAAAATTAATATTGCATAAATATGATTTTACATGTTTTCATCTATATGACTGCAAATGGCTCCATTGCATATATATATATATATATATATATATATATATATATATGGGTAAAAAGAGGACAGAGCAAATCAGCGCTAAGTGTGTAACCGCAAGGCCTATAATCTAGATGTTAGAAATATGAACCGGCTGCCTAATACCTGAAATATGGAAAAAAGTAAGGTCCCCACCTAACAGTGTCCTATTTCTAATTAGTAAGAAAGATGAGTGAGAAGGATGGTATCAAGGCGCACTATTCATGTAGAAGATTATATATAACAGAGGATATATAGTGTGGCTGAATCACACAATACTAAACAGATCTATAACATAAAAAAAATCAGATCACATCAATAAAGTAAAAACATGCACACCAAAATCCTAAATGGATCAATATGAATATATACTCTTTTCAAAGTGATAGTTTTTTCACAGTGTATTTTCTTTTTCCAAAATACCCAAAATTAGTCAATTAGTTCATAAAATCAGCAGTTCAAGTGTAAATCAAATACAAAAACTGGGTCACCAAATATTAAGCATAGGATCTATTCATATGTTATCCACACACAAGTAAAAGTGCCCACTTACTAAAAGCAACCTCAATCCTATGAGGTAAGTATTGTGTCCCATTAAGGAAATCTGTCCCGTAGCAAGTCTGGAATCCGCTTCAATGCCACCTCAGTATGGTATAAGTTCTCCTCCTTCCTTCCAGATCTGTTATATACACCCTTTTATCAGCTTTTCTCAGCTCAGCTGCAAAGTGTCTCTCTCCAAGTCAACAAAATATACTGGAGGCTTTCCTATGCTTAATATTTGGTGACCCAGTTTTTGTATTTGATTTACACTTGGACTGCTGATTTTATGAACTAATTGACTAATTTTGGGTATTTGGAAAAAGAAAATACATTGCGAAAAAACTATCACTCTGAAAAGAGTATATATTCATATTGATCCATTTAGGATTTTGGTGTGCACGTTTTTACTTTATTGATGTGATCTGATTTTGATTTGTTTAAGTTTTAGATCTGTTTAGTATTGTGTGATTCAGCCACACTATATATCCTCTGTTATATATAATCATCTACATGAATAGTGCACCTTGATACCATCCTTCTTACTTATATATATATATATATATATATATATATATATATATATATATGATACAAAAAGAAAAACGGGGAGCCAGGAAACTCAGATGCCGGGTGGTTTATTCAAACATATATATATATATATACTGTATATATATAGTAATAAGCCATGGAATGCACTCGCTGGTCTTTTTCAAACGTGTAATTTATTGTAACGTTTCGGGGAACGTATCCCCTTCCTCAGACAGTGAAGCACAGTGATCAACAAACATTTATAGCACACAAATATCCAATAAAACACAAACCCCACCCCCAATTAGGACAAAAAAACGACAAAAGGTGGCCATAGCAACCATAGTAAACAGCTCAGTGTCATGTGAGTTTGCATAAATCATGTTACTAATAAATATACTGATATCCTCAGATCACTGTAAATATATATCAATGCTGGAAGTGTTAAAACAATGCTAAAAATGTTAGAACAAATGCTGTAACAGGTGCATAAAACTTATTATAAAAAAGTGCCCATTAATACACTTATGTGAACAGAGTAATAAACCACCAGATATGACTTATTTTTAAAATTATGCACCTCATACAAAACAAACTTAGCCAGCATATATAGCTATAGTACAGCTAAACAGGGACGGAATATAAACCTGTGTCGGAGCACATCAACCGATGCTTCTGTCCCGATCCCCCACCCAGTCAATGCACTGAGTGAGCTGTTTACTATGGTTGCTATGGCCACCTTTTGGCATTTTTTTGTCCTAATTGGGGGTGGGGTTTGTGTTTTATTGGATATTTGTGTGCTATAAATGTTTGTTGATCACTGTGCTTCACTGTCTGAGGAAGGGGATACGTTCCCCGAAACGTTACAATAAATTACACGTTTGAAAAAGACCAGCGAGTGCATTCCATGGCTTATTACTAGTGACACTCTGTCTGCACCCTGGCTGTTTATTTTTGAAGTGAGAGTGCTCTTCATTTGCTATCATCTATCTATAAATATATATATATATAGGGGGGCGGAGCCTGGCCGTGCAGGGAAATGGCTGCCTAAATCCTGGCTCTTAAGCCCCACATCCAAACTAAGCAAAAACAGGGATAATGGATGCCTAATATTTAACTTTAAAACAGCTTTTCTAAGTGGCTTGGAGGTGTATAGCACATAGGAGATTCTAGACCCGGAGGAGCTTCGGCATTTTTACCATCGCGGCACCCGCCGGTCCTGAACTAACAACCCCAGGTGACGATCAACTCATACCGGGAGATAAGAGACGTGCCCCGGCCCCACAAAGACTCATAAATATATAACAAGCAGACACCACCGCTTACAGACCTGGGAGATAACAACCGCGGCACTTTCTTGGCGTGAAAGTGACCGCGTTTCAGATCCGGCTAACTGACGCTGGAGGAAAGATAAACAGGCCTCGACTACTGCACCGCGAACTTGGGTGAGACACTGAATAAGTTGTGGGGCGCACAAACAGTTTATTGCCTGGGGGGTTTGGGACCTGCCATCCTACGTTAAACATTTACTGGAGCACTGTGCTATTAATCTGAGGCCCACCAAATAAACAACACCGCCATAAACGCTGACACGCAGAAAACATCTGGTCCTCAGGGACCGCAGCGGGAAAAGGGTGTCTGGGGGCACAAACAACATAACACTGGGCATTAACACAATTTAGCAATCCCTGAAATAAAAGGGACCATAACGAACTTTGTGACCTGGATGGTGCTAAAGTACTCTCTAACTCAGTCACCTATGTACATCTGACTTAATCTATATATATCACAGTATCTGCAGCAGCCCCACGTCATACACTTCAAAGGTGTCCACAACCTTAAACACAGGACACTAGGCAGTATGTCTACTAAAAAAGGTAGCAGACCCGACAAGGGAAATAAAACCAACAGTCTAACAAGCTACTTAAAAATGGCACCTATTCCTGCTGATAAGGAAGACACTGAAACATCAAGTTCAACATCCTCAGCAACTAGTGAAAAGCTCACGACAGATCTGCTGCCACAAGAACCCCTTACAAGGGAAGACTTGAACACAATTTCATCAAAAGCAGACATTAACATAGTACTAACAGAAATGAGATCATTGTTTGGGGACTTGAAAAAAGATCTGAACAGCGTTAGCCAAAGAGTGCATACTCTCCAGACCAAACATGAGACACTGCAGAAACAGGTGGATGCAAATTCACAACATATACAGAGCCATGAAGGGGATTTACAATTCCTGTTGTCCAAGATAGAGGATCTGGACAACAGGGGAAGGCGTAACAACATGAGGATCAGAGGAGTGCCTGAATCAGTTAGCAATAATGCCATAGAAGGCTACCTCCAGGACTTATTTAGGACTATAAAAGGAACACCTAGCTCCCCAGATGTGGTTATGGAAAGAGCACACAGGGCGCTTCGCCCAAAACCTTCTCCTAAGGCGCCACCACGGGACATTATTGTCAAATTTATGAACTACAAAGACAAGGAACTGATTTCACAAAGGGCAAGGGCCTTGAGAACTGTCACCCACGCAGGTATTCCACTCCAAATCTTCTCGGACCTGAGCCAAATAACGCTCCAGAAACGGAGGGACTTAAAGTTCATCACTAGCGTCCTCCAAAGACAGGGTGTCCCATATAAATGGGGTTTCCCGGTGAGCATTATTGCCACCAGGAATGGAAAACAAGCCACATACAGAATATCTTCTGACCTACCGACCTTTTGTGAGGTCTTGAATCTGGACATTCCACCTCCAGACCTGGGACCCGCACCACATGATGAATAAAACACAGGAGAAAGTAACTATGCATATAATATGGTGTAGATTGTGTTGAAACTTTGAATGTCTGCATTTCTGGGTTAGAGTTGCTGTATATTAGAATGTATAAGGATACCTAAGGCTTAGATATAGCGGCATATACTGACTCTTTATTAGCATGTGTACAACTAATAGATCATAACACTTAGAAACAGATTATTAATATAACAATCTACATAGTAGTAAGCTACGAACTGCCCATCCCTTGCACATAGTTACGTGACCCTAACAGTCCCAAGCAAACTCACACTAGAATCAGCATAGTGAGATAGTTGTGACCCCAATCTGAATACACAGAGACAGCCCTCTGCTTGGATCTGTAACATTATAGAATTATAAAAAATGAACATTTAGCCAATATGGTAGATAGATGTAACAAGAATTCTAGAGGGAAAGTATTGTATATTGTTTAATCTCATTCCTTGGAACCTATACCTCAAAGACTTAAGAAATGTTGGGACTTATATCTACTTTTAAATAAGAGTTAATGTTGATGCTGAGACATAAAGTTATTATTGTTTGTATACCATTATATTACTATATTATGTTGTACCTTAATTCAATCTTGTATGTATATGTTTATGGGACTAAAATAGAATAGCAATCCTAAATTATCTATCTGAGCCCAGATGAAACTGGGCATCTATGACCCTAATTATCTTACACTTTTTCTTTTTCCACTAAGTAGTTTGGATGTGGGGATACTGACCCCACTTTCTGTTACCTGACACTTTACTTTACCCTTAACTGACTTGTCAGGTAAATTTACCCGCTCTAGGGTATTTCTAGCCTTATTTCTCCCTTTACTTATTACACACCGGAGGATACACAATTTCCTGATCCAGACTACTGATAAGTGCTCCACAAGGCGCAACTAATTTTATTATAGATCTCAGGTCCTTGTACTCCTCTTAATCTAAACTTCTCCACTCTTTCTTTCTTTCTTTTTTAACTTTCCCCCCTCTTTTGCCTTTTTTTTTTTTTTTTTTTTTTTCCCCTTCTCCCTCATCCCAACTCATCCTTCCTAACTCTTCCCTCTATCATGCCTCCCCACGTGACACATAACCTGTCAATTCTGACGCTTAACACAAAAGGACTGAACATTCCAGAAAAAAGATCACACCTAATGAAAGATGCTCAAAGACTGAAATGTGACATACTATTTTTGCAGGAAACCCACTTTAAGCGAAATAGAGAGCCGAGATGGCATTGCCCTAAATTTCCCACCACCTTTTTTGCCTCAGGGAACCAGAAAAAGAATGGAGTAGGGATAATGATTAAACACACTTCCCCATGGGTTACTATCCATGTGGAGAAAGATCCAGAGGGCAGATTTTTGATTCTCATAGGCAAGTTACACAACAGAACAGTAACCTTGGTCAATGTATACTCACCAAATCTTCATCAAAACAAATTTCTGAAGACCCTTACCAATAAAATTTTAGAGATAAGTAAAGGAGCTCTAATTATAGCAGGAGACCTCAATATACCACTAGACCCCCAATTAGACACATCAAGGTCTACTATCTCTGTCACCAAGAGAGTGATCAGACAGTGCAATAATCGGTTAGAGGGGTTAGCGGTACATGATGTGTGGCGAGTTTTACATCCCATGAAACAAGACTTCACCTTTTTTTCACACCCCCATAACCTCTTTACAAGAATAGATTACATACTTACAGACCAAAACACGCTGGCCCTAGTGACTGATGCACAGATACTCCCAATGACATGGTCTGACCACGCACCGGTAATATGCAAATTAAATTGGCCCACGATACCCACACAGCCATACATATGGAGATTTGATGATTTTATGCTCAGTAACCAGGTTCTTAAAACACATATAGATAACATACTGAAAGAGTACTTCCAACACAACTTGACACCAGATCTGCAAACTAGCACTATCTGGGAAGCGCATAAATGCGTTCTTAGAGGCGAACTCATGAAACAAAAATCCCAACTGGCTAAACAAGCCAGAATAAAATATAGCCTCCTTCTGTCTAAAATACAAGATCTGGAAAAACACCATAAAAAATCCCCAGCTAATAGCTTTCTTAAAACAGAACTTTTTCAAGCTAGAGAAGAATTGCAAAACTTACACTCCATAGAACACCAAAAGGCTGCTTTAAAGCTTCAACAGAGGTTCTATGAATACGGGGATAAACCCGGAAAACTTTTGGCAAGAGCGTTAAAAAGAGGGCAGCTAAAAGCACACGTACACACCATACTAGACAGAAAAGGGAAACCATGCACAAACAGTCCTGCAATAGCAGAGGTCCTAAAAACCTATTACAACCAATTATATAATATTCAAAATAAGGGAGAATCCCAGGGGGGTGGGAACAATAAAACCAATTCATTAGAAATAGACACTTATCTTAACTCGGTCAAGTTACCCTCCCTCACAAATGAAGAAGCAGGAGACCTAGAAGCACCTATTACCACTGAAGAAGTGGCCAGAACCATAGATGACTTACCATCAGGCAAGAGCCCGGGCCCCGATGGGTTTAGTGCCAAGTACTATAAACTGTATAAACACATCCTTGTTCCACAACTGACAACTCTGTTCAATGAGATAGGATCGACACAAGAATTCCCACCAACCATGTTATTAGCCCACATCACCACAATCCCAAAACCAGGGAAACCAGCAAACCGTCCTGAGAACTTTAGACCTATCTCGCTGCTAAATGTGGACTTAAAAATATTTGCCAAAGTCCTGTCCAACAGGTTGAACAGATTCCTACCAAAACTGGTATCACCGGATCAAGTCGGTTTTGTCCCGGGCCGTGAGGCTAGGGACAATACCATAAAAGCCTGCCTCCTAGTGAATTATGCCCAAAACAAAAATATCCCATCAATTTTGGTGTCAACCGACGCCGAGAAGGCCTTCGACAGGGTGAGTTGGCCTTTCATTAAGGCCACCCTGTCGAAGATGAATTTCGGACCCCATTTCATGAGCAAAGTTCTATCACTATACACTGTGCCCACGGCACAAATTAAGGTAAATAATATTCTATCTGAATCCTTCCATATCAACAACGGCACCCGACAGGGATGCCCGTTGTCTCCTCTACTTTTTGCCTTAACAATTGAAGTATTGGCGCAGAAAATTAGGGAAAATCAGAAAATATCAGGGATAAAGATAGGTCAAAAGGACCATGTACTATCGTTATATGCAGACGATGTTTTACTATCATTGTCTAACCCAGTTGTGTCCCTTCCAGAAGCCCTACGGGAATTTGAGGAATACGGTAAAGTGTCCAACTTCCAGCTAAACCAAAACAAATCAGAAATCTTAAACATAAATTTAACACAGAAAGATTTGCGCCAACTTACAGACACATGCCCATTAAGGTTACAAACCAGAACACTTAAATATCTGGGAATCAATATTACAGCATCTCCAGAATCTCTATTCGAGGCCAATTACACTCACCTACTACACTCAATCACTTGCGACTTATCCTCTTGGAAAAGCAAAAAAATTTCTTGGTTAGGCCGTATTGGCGTAATCAAAATGAACGTGCTCCCGCGAATCCTGTATTATCTGCAGACGCTCCCAATCCCTCTTCAAAAGAATTACTTACAGAAGTTGCAGAACACTCTAGAGGTCTATATATGGGGGGGAGGCAGACCAAGGGTAGCAAGAAACACACTATATCAAGCAAAAGAAAGGGGTGGGTTGGGAATTCCCAATTTACTACAATATAGAAGAGCAATAGCCCTACAACACCAAATAGAATGGAGCATTAATCAAGAGCAGAAAACATGGGTACAGATTGGAAGGGTGATACTGGGTGTCGATAACGTGGGCTCCTTGGGGTGGATTTCTCCCAAAGCTAGACCTGAGGCGATTCTATCCTACACTATCACAAAAGAGTTCTTTACACAATGGGATAAGACCCTGCTGGAATTCCCCCACGTTTCCACGAATCCCTCACCACTGACCACATACACACAAAACCCAGACTTTCCCTTCACGATCACACAGAGACCCCAACTGAATGGGACGCGACTGGACATGACAATGTTTCACAGACTTCTCACAAACCACAAACTTAAGAGTTGGGAGGAACTAAATGACTCGGGCCTAGATATATCCTGGTATTTTTATATGCAACTCCGCCATTTCCTGGGGACATACAAACAGGCAAAACTCTTAACTAGGCAATTAACGATGCTAGAAAAACTTAGCTTACTCCCTGATAACCCGGGACACTTGATCACCATAATGTACCGAACATTAATGTCACCTGAAAGGTCCCCCCTACCAACTTTTGCAGGTCATTGGGGCAAAGAGCTGTGCTCGTGCCCCACGGACAATGAATGGAAAAAAATCTTTATCACTCACACAAAGGCCTCAGTGTCTGCTAAAACAATCGAGTCCAACTACAAGTACCTGTCGCGGTGGTACCTCACCCCCGCTAGGCTACAAAAGATCTACAGACAAACTGATGGGAAGTGCTGGAGAGGTTGTGGGGAACAGGGGACTCTTTCGCACATATGGTGGAGCTGCCCATTAGTAGAGGCTTTTTGGAGGAATATTCTAGATATGATAGATAATACTTTACAGATCAAACTAAACAGGAGCCCCAACACTTTATTATTCCATAACCTTCCCAAAATTGCTGAAAAACCCAAGAGGCAACTCTTATATATACTGCTCAATAGCGCCAAGGCCCTAATTCCAAAAAATTGGAAAACCACAAACGTCCCCTCTATTTCAGATTGGTCGACTTGGGTTAGCAGGAATCTACAGCTGGAACGTTACAGGTACTGGAGAGAGGATAGAATAGAAATACATGAATACATGCTGGAACTTTGGAAGTCCATGAACACCTAAACATACAGGCATAGAATATGTGGTCTATTAGTGAAATCTACCACTTACCACCTACCCTCCTACTGCTCCCCTTCCTTCCCCCTACTATCCCCCCTTTTTTTTTTTTTTTTTTTTTTTTTTTTTTTTTTTTTTTCTCTCTCTTTTCTCTTTCTCTCTCTTCTTCTTCCAATTCCCCTTCCCTCCATCTCTCTTTTAAACTGACTTATACATCTATTTTTTCACATCTTTAGGTGTGCACTATTACACCAACAACTTGAAGAAAACTAATTTTTGTTCTTATTGACACTGTTTTGTAATAGACTTGGAATTTATCTTGGCAAACATACAATAATATGTTAATTTTTGCTGCTGTACGAACAGTAGCGGGCTCACATTGTAACCAGAGCCAAGTCTGTCATATTCATATTTTTTGTGTTAATAAAGATTTATAAAACTAAATATATATATATATATGTGTTTATATGTGTATATATGTCTGTAAATACATATATGCACATTTAAATACATATGTACACTCATACATACATATAAATATATATACATATATAAATATACATGTATATACACATATTTAGACACATATATATAAGGTAAGAGTGCTTATTAAGTATCCTATCCAGCTTCTTTGTAGGAAATGTAAATAACATATATATATGTATCTCTATGCTAAAGCCCTTTGCAGACCTCATATCTTTGAGTTCTTATAACTTGTTACTGCAATTTTTTTAATAATTTTATTAGACAGTGTTATTATGAGTGTAACTGTACTTTTAAGTATAATTTTGATGTGTTTTGTGCAAAATATTTTTGTCTCACTTAAGAGTTAATCAGATATCTGAAGTCGCTAAATTCAACTTCACTCAAGCAAAAGTGTTTACTTTCAAGCGATAATACGAGCGCTACATCTGATGCATGCAAAGAGCTGCAATAAACCCCTTATCGCTCATGCGCAACAGTTAGCACACCACTCGTAATCTAGCCCAAAAATGGTTATCCACAAAAATCACTCATAGACTTTGATGATTCATTTTGTAGAAAAATCATTGGATAAACCTCTCTAAAGAAAATTAATCAATCCCTGAGATGTCTTAATAAAACATTTCAAAAGCAACAAATTCTAGTGTTAAACAATGAGTATGTGAAATGAAAAGCAGAAAATAAGATGTGAATGACTGCGCAAAAAAAAAAGGTGACAAATATTGAAGCATAATGAAACTGACCTGCAGACTTCTGAATCATCAGACCATTCATCACAAAAAGCAGGTAAAGTCTCGCTCTCATAGGGTGCTGCAGTGGCTGGAGACAAAGTATCTACCCCAGTACCTTCTTCCTTTATTTTTGTCTTGATCATTTTGCTGTCTTTACAGTAGCACTGGCACTTATGATTATCTTTGCAATAATGGTTTCCTTTTCTATTTACCCTTTTCTTTGTTAATTTTTTGTTTGTGTCAGTTGAGGATCCAGAAGACACACTACATTCTTTGAACTTGGATAATGTTCTTCTTCTGTGCTGGGATGTAGTGTTGGTAACACTGGAAGCATTTTGATGATGAGACTTTTGCTCACTTGTTTCTTTTGAATATACAGAAACCATTTCAATTGTATTAGAATCTGAGGACACTTCATTATTGTGATTTGATTTAGCTCTCCGTTCTCTCTTGAATAACTTAGTTTTTCTATTTTGTTTATTCCTAACTTCAGCCCAGTACCTCTCATCTGATGAGGAATCTGTATCATTCAATGCTATTTTCTGGGCATCTTCATTGGCTTTCAAGTTTTTTGGCTTTTCTTTGTGTGAACACTTGTCACAAGATGCTTTTTTATGTCTAAACCTCCGTTTGATGGGCTTTTTAACAAATTCCCTATGAGATGGGGCTATTGTCATAACTGGAGTTGAATGAGCATTTTCATCTTCTAATAGATCATGCAAGCTGGTGTTTCTAATTTAAAAAAAAAAACAGAATGCACAAAAAAATGGAAAAGTGTTGAAAGAAAACAAAAAAATGGACATGATGCATGAAGACATAAAATGTACAAATTAACATGAAAATTTTGATAAGGGGAATGCAAAATAAAAATAAACGCCAGACTAAAAAATGACTTGCAATTGGTATAAAGCTGTCTTGAGTTACTCTCACTTTATAATATAATTATTTATATTTTTTCTATAACCAAATATCTTTCTAACATACCTGCATATATCCTGAGTTGATGGGCATACTGACGTTTGTGAAGTGCTTCTTTTGGCATTACAAGTTGCAATGCTGATCTGAAAAAGAAAGACTGGTTATTTTTATCTAGACACTTTTTAAATAAAGACAGCATTGGCTTTTATCATAGTCTTAGTTTTAGAATGTTGCTAACAACTAAGTCATATGTAAAAGGGAAGCTATACTGACCTTGGAGGAGCAATGTCAATGTAATTCATTATAGGGACATTAAGGTAATTTTTATATGTAGTATGTCTAGTGATGTCACAAATAGTTCGCCGGCGAATAGTTCCCGGCGAACATAGCATGTTCGCGTTCGCCATGGTGGGCGAACATATTCGATGTTCGATCCGCCCCCTATATAGTTGAGTAAACTTTGACCTGTACCTCACAGTCAACAGGCACATTCCAGTCAATCAGCAGCAGACCCTCCCTCCCAGACCCTCCCACCTCCTGGACAGCATCCATTTTAGATTCATTCGGAAGCTGCATTCTTAGTGAGAGGAGGGACAGTATAGCTGCGGCTGATTTAATAGGGAAATCGATAGCTAGGCTAGTGTATTCAGTGTCCACTACAGTCCTGAAGGACTCATCTGATCTCTGCTGTAAGGACAGCACCCCAAAAAGCCCTTTTTAGGGCTAGAACATCAGTCTGCTTTTTTTTTTTTTTCCTGTGTAATCTAATTGCAGTTGCCTGCCTGCCAGCGTGTGTGTCAGGCTCACAGCGTATACTGTGCCCACTTGCCCAGTGCTACCACTCATATCTGGTGTAACAGTAGTGTACATTTAAAAAAACAAAACACTTTTTTGACTGTGAAATAATAGCAGACAGCTGCCAGTACCCAAGATGGCCACCAATAAGGCAGATGGGGAGGGTTAGAGAGCTGTTTTGGGGGGGATCAGGGAGGTTGAGGGCTAAGGGGGGATGCTACACCACAGCATATGTAAATATGCTAAAAAAATAAAAACAAAATTAAAAACCTTTTATTTTAGTACTGGCAGACTTCCTGACAGTACTTAAGATGGCGGGGACAATTGTGGGGTGGGGGAGGGAAGGGAGCTGTTTGGGAGGGATCAGGGGGTCTGATGTATCAGGTGGGAGGCTAATCTCTACACTAAAGCTAAAAGTAACCCTGCAAGCTCCCTACAAACTACCTAATTAACCCCTTCACTGCTAGCCATAATACATGTGTGATGCGCAGCAGCATTTAGCAGCCTTCTAATTACCAGAAAGCAACGCCAGTCATATATGTCTGCTATTTCTGAACAAAGGGGATCCCAGAGAAGCATTTACAACCATTTGTGCCATAATTGCACAAGCTGTTTGTAAATAATTTCAGTGAGAAACCTAAAATTGCGAAAAAATTTAAGTTTTTTTTAAATTTGATCGCATTTGGCGGTGAAATGGTGGCATTAAATATACCAAAATGGGCCTAGATCAATACTTTGGGTTGTCTACTACACTACACTTAAGCTAAAATTAACTCTACACGCTCCCTACATGCTCCCTAATTACCCCTTCACTGCTGGGCATAAAACACGTGTGGTGCGCAGTGGCATTTAGCAGCCTTCTAATTACCAAAAAGCAATGCCAAAGCCATATAAGTCTGCTATTTCTGAACAAAGGGGATCCCAGAGAAGCATTTAAAACCATTTATGCCATAATTGCATAAGTTGTTTGTAAATAATTTCTGTGAGAAACCTAAAGTTTGTGAAAAAGTGAACAATTTTTTTTTATTTGATCGCATTTGGCGGTGAAATGGTGGCATGAAATATACCAAAATGAGCCTAGATCAATACTTTGGGATGTCTTCTAAAAAAAAATATATACATGTCAAGGCATATTCAGGTATTCCTGACAGATATCAGGTTTCCAATGTAACTAGCGCTCATTTTGAAAAAAAGTGGTTTTGAAATAGCAAAGTGCTTCTTGTATTTATTTCCCTATAACTTGCAAAAAAAGCAAAGAACATGTTAACATTGTGTATTTCTAAACTCAGGACAAAATTTAGAAACTATTTAGCATGGTTGTTTTTTGGTGGTTGTAGATGTGTAACAGATTTGGGGGGTCAAAATTAGAAAAAGTGTGTTTTTTTCAATTTTTTCCTCATATTTTATAATGTTAGGTGATTTATGCCCTTTATGGATTAAAAGCAGACTGCATCAACTATGTAATTTTCCATGGGAGTTTTGCCATGGATCCCCCTCCGGCATGCCACAGTCCAGGTGTTAGTCCCCTTGAAACAACTTTTCCATCACTATTGTGGCCAGAAAGAGTCCCTGTGGGTTTTAAAATTCGCCTGCCTATTGAAGTCTATCGCGGTTTGCCCGGTTCGCCCGTTCGCGAACATTTGCGGAAGTTCGCGTCCCAAATTTTTATGTTCGCGACATCACTATGTATAGCATATACAGTAGGACTACAGTGGGTTAAGTTTCAGTATCCCACTGTAAGTGAAAATTGACGTAAAGCAGGGCATAGCTTCACAAGGAATACAGTATTATTTTATTAGAATAGTGCAGAGAGATGCTGGGCTCCTCATTTAATTAACAATTATTTTAGTCTCAGGGTCAATCTCTAAAGGCATGAATATAATGACCCTCACTTGTTTCAACTAATGCATTTAGTTTGAATTCCTTCTGAGAAGTAATCCAAAACTAGGCTAAATAGAATTTCAGTATATTTACTGTATAATTGTAATTACAAGTTGTGAAATTGTGCACTGAATATGAGTTTTTATTTTGCTAGAATGGGGTTTAGAGCGTACATTTTTATCCATAAAATATGAACACAGAAATAGCAAATGATACTGCTGCCAAGGTTAATTCCAGATCTTTACTTGAGGACTGAACAGAGAAATTCTGTTCTTTTCCCAAGCTTCCTGGGTTCTCATTGTCAGATGACTACCTTGTCATGAATAGATTACAAGTGGAGTGCTAATTTCTCATGCGCAAATGGGGTGCGATAATTAACCAGTCATTACAAGTGGCTGGTTATTGCTACCATGAGCTAGCGGTAGAAATTAGAGCTCAAAAAATTAACCAGAGGTCAGACCTCAGGTTCATTTTGTTAAATATCACCCAATTGGCCCCAAGATAACATGTGAGGTGTCTTTTTAAAAAACAAAACATTTTTTTTTACTGCACTAAGCAGTTTTTGGGGGCTAAAGTTGGCGGGTGTGGCACTAAAAAGTGCCTTTACATTGTAGTCTATGGGAACTGTGTGTTCCCAGTAAATATATGTATATGCTTATATGCTTATATATTTATGTGTTAATATGTGTACAGTATATACAAATAATAACACATAAATATATATGTATATACATATATATTTATATTTGCTGCCCATCGCTGCACGACTTACCTCTTCAGTGCGCTAGTTCTCATGCCGTGACTCACTTGTATTACCATTGCACATTTGCATGCACTGGTATTACTAATGTGAGTGCAAATATCGTTTTGGTGGAAGCAATCTTTTGTGATCAACTTGTAATCTGGCCCAATTTAATTTAAAATTGCCAAATAAGCGCACACACTGAAACTCAGAATATCAAAAAGTGCAGGCTTGCCTGTTTAAGCAATGTATTAAATTGCAAAATCTGAAAGATCTGAATACACATAAATGTTTTAAAAAAACATTAAAACTGTGAATGTACGAATAATTATAGTTATCTCAAATGATTTTTACAAGATTATTTATTTTACACAAAAAATAATGAACTAGTGGGGGTCGATCCGATAAAAATTGTCGCCCGCAAAAGTCGGCGACGCCAATATTTGCGCGCGTATATTTCTGCCGTTGCCCGTAGTTTTTTGGGCCATAGGCAGGTATACCAAACCCGCGCAATTTGGTATCCAATATACAGCGTAAGGACTTACGTGGCGAAAATGGAGAAATCTTACACCATTTTCACCTCGCCTCAAAAAGCAGCCGTAAGAAGCCTTACGCTGACTATTGGAGCCCCGTAACTCCCTAAACTGGCTGCTAAAATAAACCTAACACCTAGCGCATGCGCAATGTCTATCTCCCTGTCAACCGCGATCCCCAGCCGCAATCCCTAATAAAGTATTTAACCCCTAAACCGCCGCCATCTACATAAACTAACCCCCTACTGTGAGCCCCTAAAACCGCCACCATCTAACTGATCTATCCCCTAATGTGAACCCCTAAAACCGCCACCATTTAACTGATCTATCCCCTAATGTGAACCCCTTACACCGCCGCCATCTATATTAAAATTATTAACCCCTAATTTAATCTACCTACCCTGCCGCCAGCTATATTATCTATATTAACCCTAAGTATATTATAGTTAATATAGTTAATATAGTTACTATAGTATTTATATAAACTATATTAACTCTATCTAACCTGAACCAATCAGCCAATCAGATTGAACTTGAATCTGATTGGCTGATTTAATCAGCCAATCAGATTTTTCTACCTTAATTCCGATTGGCTGATTGAATCCTATCAGCCAATCGGAATTCGACGGACGCCATCTTGGATGACGTAATTTAAAGGAACCTCATTCGTCGGGAAGTCGTCGTGCCGGAAGGATGCTCCGCGGCGGAGGAGCGAAGTAAGAAGATTGAAGATGCCGATTTGCTTGAAGACGTCGCCGATGGAAGAAGACTCTCTGCCGCTTACTTCAAGACATCGCCCGGATGGAAGAAGACTTCACTGCCGCTTGCTGGAACACATCGCCTGGATCGGATGAGGAGTTCTGCCCGGCGGGGTGAATACAAGGTAGGGAGATCTTCAGGGGGGGTAGTGTTAGGTTTATTTAAGGGGGGTTTGGGTTAGATTAGGGGTATGTGGGTGGTGGGTTGTAATGTTGGGGGGTGGTATTGTGTTTTTTTTTGCAGGCAAAAGAGCAGTTTTCTTTGGTGCATGCCCCCCACAAAAGGCCCTTTTAAGGGCTGGTAAGGTAAAAGAGCTTTGAACTTGTTTTAATTTAGAATAGGGTAGGGAATTTTTTTATTTTGGGGGGGTTTATTATTTTATTAGGGGGCTTAGAATAGGTGAAATTAGCTTAAAAATCTTGTAATCTTTTTTTTATTTTTTGTAATTTAGTGTTTGTTTTTTTTTGCAATTTAGTTTAGTTTATTTAATTGTATTTTTAGATAGATATTTGTAGTTTATTTAATTTATTGATAGTGTAGGTGTATTTGTAACTTAGGTTAGGATTTATTTTACAGGTAATTGGGTAATTATTTTAACTAGGTAGCTATTAAATAGTTAATAACTATTTAATAGCTATTATACCTAGTTAAAATAATTAATAATTTACCTGTAAAATAAATATAAACCCTAACATAGCTATAATGTAATTATTAATTACATTGTAGCTATCTTAGGGTTTATTTTATAGGTAAGTATTTAGATTTAAATAGGAATATTTTAATTAATAATATTAATATTAGATTTATTTTAATAAGAGTTTAGTTAGGATGTTAGAGTTAGATAGGGTTATTATACTTAATATATATATAATATAATAACGATATTAACTATATTAACCCTAATATAATTAGGGTTAATATAGTTAATATATATAATATAATAACTATATTAACTATATTAACCCTAATATAATTAGGGTTAATATAGTTAATATAGCTGGCGGCGGTGTAGGGGGATTAGATTAGGGGTTAATACATTCATTATAGGTGGCCGCGGTGTAGGGGGATGTAGATTGTAGGCAAAAGAGCAGTTTACTTTGTGACAAAGCCCCGCCAAAAGCCCTTTTAAGGGCTGGCAAAAGAGCTGTTACTTTGGGGCATGCCCCGCAAAAAGCCCTTTTAAGGGCTGGCAAAAGAGCTGTTACTTTGGGGCAATGCCACGCAAAAAGCCCTTTTCAGGGCTATTTGTAGGGTTAGACTTAGGTTTAGTGGTAGGGATAGTTTAGTATTTTAGGGGTTAAATAATTTAATATAGATGGCGGCGGGGTAGGGGGATTAGATTAGGGGTTAATAATTTTAAAATAGCGGCGGGGTAGGGGCTCACTTTAGGGGGTAGGTAAGGTAGATGGCGGCGGTGTTAGGGGCTCACTTTAGGGGGTTATAGATTTAATATAGCTGGCGGCGGTTTAGGGGTTAATAACTTTATTAGGTAGCGGCGGGCTCCGGGAGCGGCGGTTTAGGGGTTAATACATATTTTATTGTTAGGATAGTGAGGGGGGATAGCGGATAGAGGGTTAGACGTGTCGGGCTATGTTAGGGAGGCGTGTTAGACGTGTCGGGCTATGTTAGGGAGGCGTGTTAGACAGTGCGGGTGATTTAGACTTTAGTCAGGTTTTGTAGGCGCCGGCAGTTTCTAACGTGCCGCAAGTCACTGGCAACGCCAGAAATTTGTACTTGCGCAGATTTCTGGACATCGCTGGTTTGTCAGACTTACGGCACGTTAGCATCTGACGGCGACATATATGGGATAGCTCGAGTTGCGAGCTGAAACTGCGGGCGACGCGGGTTCCCTCGCTTGCGCCGCAAACTACGATCTATATCGGATCGCGCCCGTGATGTGATGTCCCTTTATGAAATGTGGCCAAATTTGGTATTTTCAGAGAATTGGGAGCTCAATATCATTTAAATAAAATAACATAATAGAAAGTAGCTTATTTTGGCACTCTGAAGTTTAACATGAATTCAACACAGGTATTAATGCTCTCAATCTGAGACAAATATAAATCACACAGCTCATGTTGCAGGGATAAAGGTCTTTTTAAAAAACTATCGGCTAGATTGTGAGTTTTGCGTTTGGAGCTATGCAGAGCTAACAAGCAGTTTTTTCTCACCGCTCACTTGCCTGCAGTGATGGTATTACAGGTTTTTACAAACCCGGCGTTAAAAGACAAGAAGTGAGCGTAGAGCAAAACTGTGCTCCATACCGCACTCCAATACCAGCACTGCTTAAGTCAGCGGTGAGCTGGTCGTACGTGCTTGTGCATGATTTCCCCATAGACATCAATGGGGAAAGCCGGCTGAGAAAAATTCTAACACCTGCCAAAAAGCAGCGTAAAACTCAGTAATGCAGCCCCATTGATTCCTATGGGGAACCACATTTTATGTTTACACCTAACACCCTAACATGAACCCCGAGTCTAAACACCCCTAATCTTACACTTATTAACCCCTAATCTGCGCTACGGACACCGCCGCCACCTACATTATACTTATTAACCCCTAATCTGCTGCCCCCAACGTCGCCCCCACCTACATTATATTTATTAACCCCTAATCTGCTGCCCCCAATAACGCCGCAACCTACCTACACTTATAAACCCCTAATCTGCTGCCCCCAATGTCGCCACCACTATATTAAATGTATTAACCCATAAACCTAAGTCTAACCCTAACCTTAACACCCCCTAACTTAAATATAATTAAAATAAATCTAAATAAAATTTCTATCATTAACTACATTATTCCTATTTAAAACTAACTACTTACCTATAAAATAAACCCCAAGCTAGCTACAATATAACTAATAGTTACATTGTAGCTAGCTTCGGGTTTATATTTATTTTACAGGCAAGTTTGTATTTATTTTAACTAGGTAGAATAGTTATTAAATAGTTATTAACTATTTAATAACTACCTAGCTAAAATAAATACAAATTGACCTGTAAAATAAAACCTAACCTAAGTTACAATAACACCTAACACTACACTACAATTAAATACAATTAAATAAATTAACTAAATTAAATACAATTAAATAAATTAAATTAGCTAAATCACAAAAAAACACTAAATTACAGAAAATAAAAAACAAATTACAAGATCTTTAAACTAATTACACCTAATCTAATAGCCCTATCAAAATAAAAAAGCCCCCCAAAATAAAAAAAACCCTAGCCTAAACTAAATTATCAATAGCCCTTAAAAGGGCCTTTTGCGGGGCATTGCCCCAAAGTAATCAACTCTTTTACCTGTAAAAATCCTATTGGCTGATTGGAACAGCCAATAGAATACCAGCTCAATCCTATTGGCTGATTGCATCAGCCAAAAGGATTTTTTCTACCTTAATTCCAATTGGCTGATAGAATTCTATCAGCCAATTGGAATCTAAGGGACGCCATCTTGGATGATGTCACTTAAAGAGATATTCATTTACGAAGAAGCCGTCGTTTTAAGAGGATACTCCGCGCCGGATGTCTTGAAGATGGACCTGCTCCACCCCGGAAGGATGAAGATAGAAGATGCCATCTGGATGAAGACTTCTGCCCATCTGGAGGACCACTTCTGCCCGTCTGGAGGACCACTTCTGCCAGCTTCGTTGAGGACATCTTGCCTCTTGGATGAAGACTTCTCCCGGTAAGTGAATCTTCAGAGGTTAGTGTTAGGATTTTTTAAGGGTGTATTGGGTGGGTTTATTTTTTAGGTTAGTGCTTTGGGCCTGCAATAGAGCAATGCCCTTTTCAGGGCAATGGGGAGCATAGTTTTTTGTAAGGCTTTTATTTGGGGGGTTGGTTGTATAGGTAGTGGGTTTTACTGTTGGGGAGTTGTTTGTATTTTTTTTTTACAAGTAAAAGAGATGATAACTTTGGTGCAATGCCCCGCAAAAGGCCCTATTAGATTAGATGTAATAAGTTTAAAGATCTGTAATTTGTTTTTTATTTTCTGTAATTTAGTGTTTGCATTTTTTGTGATTTAGCTAATTTAATTTATTTAATTGTATTTAATTTAGTTAATGTATTTAATTGTATTTAATTTAGTTAATTTATTTAATTGTAGTGTAGTGTTAGGTGTAACTTGCGTTAGGTTTTATTTTACAGGTAAAATTTGTATTTATTTTAGCTAGGTAGTTAGTAAATAGTTAATAACTATTTAATAACTATTGTACCTAGATAAATAAATACAAACTTGCCTGTAAAATAAAAAAATAAACCCTAATCTAGCTACAATGTAACTATTAGTTATATTGTAGCTAGCTTAGGGTTTATTTTATAGGTAAGTATTTAGTTTTAAATAGGAATAATTTAGTTAATTATAGTAATTTAAGTTATTTAAATTATATTTAAGTTAGGGGGTGTTAGGGTTAGGGTTAGACTGATTGGAACAGCCAATAGAATGCCAACTAAATTCTATTGGCTGATTGGATCAGCCAATAGGATTTTTTCTACCTTAATTCCGATTGGCTGATAGAATTCTATCAGCCAATCGGAATTGAAGGGACACTATCTTGGATGATGTCATTTAAAGGAGCCTTCATTCAGTCGTCGGCCGTGGAGAGAAGAGGATGCTCCGCATCGGATGTCTTGAAGATAGACCCGATCCGCGCCGGATGGATGAAGATAGAAGATGCCGTCTGGATGAATACTTCTGCCCGTCTGGAGGACCACTTCTGCCTGGTTGGATGAAGACTTCTGCCCGTCTGGAGGACCACTTCTGCCCGGTTGGGTGAAGACGTCTCTCGGTAAGGTGATCTTCAAGGGGTTAGTGTTAGGTTTTTTTTAAGGGGGGATTGGGTGGGTTTTAGAGTAGGGTTGGTTGTGTGGGGTGGTGGCTTTTAATGTTGGGGGGTATTTGTACTTTTTTTTTTACAGGTAAAAGAGCTGATTACTTTGGGGCAATGCTCTGCCTACAAAAGGCCCTTTTAAGGGCTATTTGTAATTTAGTGTACGGTAGGGCTTTTTTGTTTATTTTTGGGGGCTTTTTTATTTTGTTAGTGGGATTAGAGTAGGTGTAATTAGTTTAAAAATCTTGTAATCTCTTTATTATTTTCTGTAATTTAGTGTTTGCTTTTTTTCGTACTTTAGATAATTTTATTTAATTGTAATTAATTGTATTTAATTTAGTTAATTTATTTAATTATAGTGAGTGTTAGGTGTTAGTGTAACTTAGGTTAGGTTTTATTTTACAGATAAATCTGTCTTTATTTTAACCAGGTAGTTAAAAAATAGTTAATAACTATTTATTAACTATTCTACCTAGTTAAAATAAATACAAAGTTTCCTGTAAAATAAAAATAAACCCTAAACTAGATACAATATAACTATTAGTTATATTGTAGCTAGTTTAGGGTTTATTTTATAGTTAAGTATTTAGTTTTAAATAAGAATTAGTTAGTTAATGATAGTAATTTTATTTAGATTTATTGTAATTATATTTAAGTTAGGGGGGTTAGGGTTAGACTTAGGTTTAGGGGTTAATACATTTAATATAGTGGCGGCGACGTTGGGAGCGGCAGATTAGGGGTTAATAAATGTAGGTAGGTGGCGGCGATATTAGGCACAGCAGATTAGGGGTTAATAATATTTAACTAGTGTTTGCGATGCGGGAGTGCGGCGGTTTAGGGGTTAATATATTTATTAAAGTGGCGGCGATGTCCGATCGGCAGATTAGGGGTTAAAAAATGTATTTAAGCGTTTACGATGTGAGGGGGGCCTCGGTTTAGGGGTTAATAAGTAGTTTATGGGTGTTAGTGTACTTTTCAGCACTTTAGTTAAGAGTTTTATGCTATGGCGTTGTAGTGTAAAACTCTTAACTACTGACTTTTAAATGCGGTACCAGTCCTGACAGGAGATGGTCTACCGCTCACTTTTGGTCAAACTCGTAATACCGGCGCTATGCAAGTTCCATTGGAAATATAGGATACGCAATTGACGTAAGTGGATTTGCGGTATTTCCGAGTCTGGCCAAAAAAGTGAGCGGTACACCTGTACCTGCAAGACTCGTAATACCAGCGGGCGTTAAAAAGCAGCGTTAGGAACGGCTAACGCTGCTTTTTAACCCTAACGCACAACTCGTAATCTAGGCCTATTCTAATATTCTCAATTAAGTGAAGCTGTGCCTTGTATGTTATGTTCAACAGTGCAGTTAAGAATACAAATAGGAAAAAAATCCCAGTTTTTAAATGTGTTCCTTGTTCTCTATACAGTAATAAACAATACAAAGTATTTCAACAAAGAACACCAAGAGAACAAAACAAATTTGATGATAAGTACATTGAAAAGTTGCATACCCTATCTGAATCATGAAAGTTTAATTTTGACTAGACTGCCCTTCTAAATGGAGAAGAGTAGAGAAAAAGGGAAAAAAAGGTCAGTGCAAATTTTTTATGAGGCAAGTACCGTTTAATGAGGCAAGTGGTATTATTTCTGATTGGCTGCACAGCCTGAATTATAAAAAAGTGAAAAAATAGCCTGAGGCTACAGGTTCTCTATAACATTGATTTGCAACCTTTTTTTTGCCGGGGCACACTTTTTTACATTAAAAAATCCTGCAGCACACCACCTTCCCAAAATTTTACAAAATCACACATTGTAGCCTAATACAGGATATATATATATATATATATATATATATATATATATATATATATATATATATATATATACTGTATACACACACTGTACTGTGCTGTCATGCCATGCCTCCTACAAACTATACATGACCATTCACAAACAATCATAATGATTGTCTGTGAATGAATGTCAATGTCATGGTTGTAAATGATGCCTGATGAGCCTGTTACATACCTCCCAATATTTCAAAATTTTAAAGAGGGACACCCCCACACTGTTGTCAGTCTGCCGTGGCACACCTGAGGATCTCTCACGGCACACTAGTGTGCCACGGCACACTAGTTGACAAACACTGCTCTATAATTCTAGGCAGCAACAAACAACAAATAAATATGTCACTTTTAAGACACGGATACAAATAATTTCAACTTCCCCTTCCTTTAGCTGCCAGTAAAGCAATCAAAGTAATACATGAAATCCTCTTGGCTGCAGTAACACATATCATGTTGATTGTATTTGTCTTAGCTGTAAATAACACACAATAAGCAAGACATATACCCTACTGTTTACCATCTACAATCAAATACAGCAGTGGTTTTTACCCCCTTGTCTGCCAGTAACTTACTCAAAGCATTAATTATATCCCCTTGGCTGTCAGCAACACAATAGGAAGTGATTTATTTTAAGCACCACTTGATTTCATGTCAGTTACACACAGAACAGTTATTTTATGTAGAAGGAACTGTTTTGTTTGTTTTTTTCTTTAATAAAGGATATACAGGAATAGCACAGTTTTTATTGACACTATAGTAGCTTGTTGATGCAAGTAGAAAGTTGATTGGCACTTTAGAGTCACGTTGATTTTTTTCCCCTTTGAGGCATAATTGGACTTTGCTTTCGGTTGATAGTCTTTCAACCTATATAGCAATGTAAATACACTGATCAGCCACAACAATAAAACCAATGACAGGTGAAGTTAATAACATTGATTATATTGTCACAATGGCACCTGTTAAAGATTGGGGGTATTAGGCAGCAAATGAACAGTCAGTTCTTGAATTTCATGTGTTGGAAGCAGGAAAAATGGTCAAGATCTGAGTGACTTTGACAAGGGTCAAATAGTGATGGCTAGACGGCTGGGTCAGAGCATCTCCAAAATGGCAAGTCTTGTGGGGTATTCCTTTTCGGAGCCAGACTTCTTCTTGTGAAAGTGCAACACTCTAAGATTTGTGCAAATTCAGATCTTTGTGTGTTACACTTTCTTTTTTTTTTTCCTTTCAAAGTTAACAAGCTTTATTGTGAGAAAACAATATACATGTTACATACCATTGTCCTGCAGACAACCATTAGTACATGAATATCAAGTGGGTCTAATTCAAATAGCAAGGAATAGCTGAGTTATCATTGTTTCAAGTCCTTAAAAACATATCGCTTCTTAATCCAGTTTGCTGGATCTTTGGGGCCACAGAAAAAGGCAGCAACATTTTAGTAAAGAACTGGGTATGTTAAACCTCTTATGTAACATTTCAGCATGTTTCAAGACCCTTCAAGACAATGCATAACATATAAAACACATCCCTATTCAGTGCATTGAGTGTATTTGGAAAATGCTACAAGCTTTAAACAATATTGTAATTGGGGGAGGGTGAAGGGGGGAGGGTGACTCCCTAGAAGTGTCAGCAATAGACTCTCTAGTGGTCTATATGTCATTGGTTAAAAGTGTCAGGGAAAGTCGATATTCAGCCCAGATAAAGCGAATAGCGTAAAAGTTATCTAGTTTTCCTGTTTTGGTGTAATGATATTGTTTAAGGCTGTGTTAACTCTATCCCTCCAGAACGGCACTGTTGGTAAAGTGAGTTTTTTCCAATATTATGGAATATATCTTTTAGCCGTATTGATCATGATTGTCAAGAGTTTAAGTCTGTATGTGCAGCATATAGGGGGAGAACATTAAACAGGAATGTCCATGGCGTAAGGGGGACAGGGGAACCTAATACCAATTCTATTTCCCTGTTGATGTCCAACCAGTATTGTTGCGCAGGTGGGCATGTCCACCATATATGTGCGAATGTGCCTCTGTGTTCACATCCTCTCCAACAGTGGTACAGTCAGGTATAATTTTTTCAGTTTGTCTGGGGTATAATGCCTTCGGCATAGCAACTTGATATTCATTTCAGCAACCTGTAAAGATGAGGTTGAGGAGCTCATTTGTCTATATATCTTGTCTTAGTCTTAGTTGGTAGATGGTCATTCAGTTCTGACTCCCATCTTGCAACATCTGTTGGTGGTTGTATAGTCTGATGAGAGAGGAGCAGTTTATAAAATAGAGATAAAGTGCCACTGTGGGACAGAGGTGTGTAACACATAGATTCAAATGGTGTCATAGGTCTAGAAATATTAAGTTTATTTGGGTGTGTCTGGAGGCTATGTAAGATCTGGTGATATGTCAACCAATTGTTGTGGTCGAGACTCAGAATGTCTAAGATTTCTTGTTTAGTTTTCAGTTTGCCATTTTGTAGGGCTACATACCAGGGTATGACTTGGTGTGTTGTTAAAGCATACGGGGTGCGTGTTTGAAGTTGGGTAAGGGACTTGATGTCATGGAAAAGTGGTGTCAAAGGGGATTGCGGTGATGAAATTGATTTATATAACCTTAATATTTTGTCCCATGTTTAAATGTTTCTTGAACTGTAAGGGGCCTAGAAGGTTGGACGGATTTAACATTGTCTCAAAGATTTGATGACCAGCACTGTCCCCCAAGCTGAACACCTCCACAAATTGTGGATTCTAAGGTTACCCATTCCTTGTGGTCTGCGTGTTTGTATCAATCCACAATTCTGGAATGATGGATGAAAGTTGCTGGAGATTTGGGACTCCTATGCCTCTGTCTAGTTTATTACAGTATAAAGTAAGGGGTAGCAATTCTAGGCCATTTATGATTCCAGATAAAAGAGTTTATTATTTTTTGGAGTTGATGTATTTATTTGTCAGGGATGGGGATAGGGAGTGTTTGGAGGAGATAGAGGATTTTCGGAATGATAAAATCATTTTTATGGAGTTGAGTCTGCCCAGCCAAGATAAGGGTTTGTGTTTCCAGCAGGTTAAGGTAGATATTATATGTGTTTTGAGAGGTTCAAAGTTTAGGGGGATTATTTTATGTAGGCAGGGGGAAATATAAACACCTAAGTACTTGAGTGCTACTGGTTGTTGTTTAGATTGATGCGTTATGAGGGGATGTAGCTCATGTTGTGGTGTTCCTATATTGATAAATTCCGATTTTGTGTAGTTAATGCGAAAGAATGACATCTCGCCATATTCTTGCAACGTTGACATAAGTAATGGCACAGAGGTTTCTAGCGGCTTGATTTAGAGTTCTACGTTAGCCGTCAAAACCAGCATTAGAGGCTCCTAATGCTGGTTTTGGGCTACCGCTGGTATTTAGAGTCTTGTAGGTAAGGGTCTAACGGTCACTTTGCAGCTGCAACTTTTCCATACCGCAGATCCCCCTACGCCATTTGCGTATCCTATCTTTTCAATGGGATCTTCCTAACGCTGGCATTTAGAGTCTTGGCTGAAGTGAGCGTTAGAAATCTAACGACAAAACTCCAGCCGCAGAAAAAAGTCAGGAGTTAAGAGCTTTTTGGGCTAACGCCGGTTCATAAAGCTCTTAACTACTGTGCTCTAAAGTACACTAACACCCATAAACTACCTATGCACCCCTAAACCGAGGTCCCCCCACATCGCCACCACTCTAATAAATTGTTTTAACCCCTAATCTGCCGACCGCACACCGCCGCCACCTACGTTATACCTATGTACCCCTAATCGGCTGCCCCTAACACCGCGACCCCTATATTATATTTATTAACCCCTAATCTGCCCCCCCAACGTCGCTGCTACCTTACCTACAATTATTAACCCCTAATCTGCCTACCGGAACTCACCGCTACTATAATAAAGTTATTAACCCCTAATCCGCCTCACTCCCGCCTCAATAACCCTATAATAAATAGTATTAACCCCTAATCTGCCCTCCCTAACATCGCCGACTCCTAACTGCAAGTATTAACCCCTAATCTGCCGACCGGACCTCACCTCTACTATAATAAATTTATTAACCCCTAAAGCTAAGTCTAACCCTAACACTAACACCCCCCTAAATTAAATATAATTTAAATATAACAAAATAAATTAACTCTTATTAAATAAATTATTCCTATTTAAAGCTAAATACTTACCTGTAAAATAAACCCTAATATAGCTACAATATAAATAATAATTATATTGTAGCTATTTTAGGATTTATAATTATTTTACAGGCAACTTTGTATTTATTTTAACCAGGTACAATAGCTATTAAATAGTTAATAACTATTTAATAGCTACCTAGTTAAAATAATTACAAAATTACCTGTAAAATAAATCTTAACCTAAGTTACAATTAAACCTAACACTACACTATCAATAAATTAATTAAATAAAATACCTACAATTAAATCTAACACTACACTATCAATAAATTAATTACATGAAATACCTACAAATAAATACAATTAAATAAACTAACTAAAGTACAAAAAATAAAAAAAGATAAGTTACAAAAAATAAAAAAATTAGGCCTAGATTTGGAGTTTGGCTGTAGCCGTGAAAACCAGCGTTAGAGGCTCCTAACGCTGGTTTTAGGCTAACTCTGGTATTTGGAGTCACTCAAAAAAGGGTCTAACGCTCACCTTTCAGCCGCAACTTTTCCATACCGCAGATCCCCTTACGTAAATTGCGTATCCTATCTTTTCAATGGGATTTTTCTAACTCCGGTATTTAGAGTCGTGGCTGAAGTGAGCGTTAGAAATCTAACGACAAAACTCCAGCCGCAGAAAAAAGTCAGTAGTTAAGAGCTTTCTGGCTAACGCTGGTTCATAAAGCTCTTAACTACTGTACTCTAAAGTACACTAACACCCATAAACTACCTATGTACCCCTAAACCGAGGTCCCCCCACATCGTCGCCACTCGATAAATTTTTTTTAACCCCTAATCTGCCGACCGCCACCTACGTTATACTTATGTACCCCTAATCTGCTGCCCCTAACACCGCCGACCCCTGTATTATATTTATTAACCCCTAATCTGCCCCCAACAACGTCGCCGCCAGCTACCTACAATAATTAACCCCAAATCTGCCGACCGCAAAGCGCCGCCACCTACATTATAGCTATGTACCCCTAATCTGCTGCCCCTAACACCGCCGACCCCCTATATTAATATTTATTAACCCCTAATCTGCCCCCCTCAACGTCGCCTCCACCTACCTACAATTATTAACCCCTAATCTGCCGAGCGGATCTCACCGCTACTATAATAAAGTTATTAACCCCTAATCCGCCTCAATAACCCTATAATAAATAGTATTAACCCCTAATCTGCCCTCCCTAACATCGCCGACACCTAACTTCAATTATTAACCCCTAATCTGCTGACCGGAGCTCACCGCTATTCTAATAAATGTATTAACCCCTAAAGCTAAGTCTAACCCTAACACTAACACCCCCCTAAATTAAATATAATTTTAATCTAACTAAATTAATTAACTCTTATTAAATAAATTATTCCTATTTAAAGATAAATACTTACCTGTAAAATAAATCCTAATATAGCTACAATATAAATTATAATGACATTGTAGCTATTTTAGGATTAATATTTATTTTACAGGCAACTTTGTAATTATTTTAACCAGGTACAATAGCTATTAAATAGTTAAGAACTATTTAATAGTTACCTAGTTAAAATAATTACAAAATTATCTGTAAAATAAATCCTAACCTAAGTTACAATTAAACCTAACACTATACTATCATTAAATTAATTAAATAAAATACCTATAATTACCTACAATTAAACCTAACACTACACTATCAATACATTAATTAAATACAATATCTACAAATAACTACAATGAAATAAACTAACTAAAGTACAAAAAATAAAAAAGAACTAAGTTCCAAATATAAAAAAATATTTACAAACATAAGAAAAATATTACAACAATTTTAAACTAATTACACCTACTCTAAGCCCCCTAATAAAATAACAAAGACCCCCAAAATAAGAAATGCCCTACCCTATTCTAAATTAATAAAGTTCAAAGCTCTTTTACCTTACCAGCCCTGAACAGGGCCCTTTGCGGGGCATGCCCCAAGAAGTTCAGCTCTTTTGCCTGTAAAAAAAAAACATACAATAACCCCCCCCAACATTACAACCCACCACCCACATACCCCTAATCTAACCCAAACCCCCCTTAAATAAACCTAACACTAAGCCCCTGAAGATCATCCTACCTTGTCTTCACCTCACCAGGTATCACCGATCCGTCCTGGCTCCAAAATCTTCATCCAACCCAAGCGGGGGCTGGCGATCCATCATCCGGTGGCTGAAGAGGTCCAGAAGAGGCTCCAAAGTCTTCATCCTATCCGGGAAGAAGAGGCGATCCGGACCGGCAACCATCTTGATCCAAGCGGCATCTTCTATCTTCATCCGATGATGACCGGCTCCATCCTGAAGACCTCCACCGCGGACCCATCTTCATCCGGCGACGTCCAACTGAAGAATGACGGTTCCGTTAGGGGACGTCATCCAAGATGGCGTCCCTCGAATTCCGATTGGCTGATAGGATTCTATCAGCCAATCGGAATTAAGGTAGGAATATTCTGATTGGCTGATGGAATCAGCCAATCAGAATCAAGTTCAATCCGATTGGCTGATCCAATCAGCCAATCAGATTGAGCTTGCATTCTATTGGCTGTTCCGATCAGCCAATAGAATGCTGATTTAATTAATTTAATGATAGTATAGTGTTAGGTTTAATTGTAACTTAGGTTAGGATTTATTTTACAGGTAATGTTGTAATTATTTTAACTAGGTAACTATTAAATAGTTCTTAACTATTTAATAGCTATTGTACCTGGTTAAAATAAATACAAAGTTACCTGTAAAATAAATATTAATCCTAAAATAGCTACAATGTAATTATAACGTATATTGTAGCTATATTAGGATTTATTTTACAGGTAAGTATTTAGCTTTAAATAGGAATAATTTATTTAATAAGAGTTAATTAATTTTGTTAGATTAAAATTATATTTAAGTTAGGGGGGTGTTAGTGTTAGGGTTAGACTTAGCTTTAGGGGTTAATACATTTATTAGAATAGTGGTGAGCTCCGGTCGGCAGATTAGGGGTTAATAATTGAAGTTAGGTGTCGGCGATGTTAGGGAGGGCATATTAGGGGTTAATACTATTTATTATAGGGTTAGTGAGGCGGATTAGGGGTTAATAACTTTATTATAGTAGCGGTGCGGTCCGGTCGGCAGATTAGGGGTTAATAAGTGTAGGCAGGTGGAGGCGACGTTGTGGGGAGCAGATTAGAGGTTAATAAATATAATATAGGGGTCGGCGGTGTTAGGGGCAGCAGATTAGGGGTACATAGGGATAATGTAAGTAGCGGCGGTTTACGGAGCGGCAGATTAGGGGTTAATAATAATATGCAGGGGTCAGCGATAGCGGGGGCGGCAGATTAGGGGTTAATAAGTGGAAGGTTAGGGGTGTTTAGACTCGGGGTACATGTTAGAGTGTTAGGTGCAGACGTAGGAAGTGTTTACGCATAGCAAACAATGGGGCTGCGTTAGGAGCTGAACGCGGCTTTTTTGCAGGTGTTAGTTTTTTTTTCAGCTCAAACAGCCCCATTGTTTCCTATGGGGGAATCGTGCACGAGCACGTTTTTGAGGCTGGCCGCGTCCGTAAGCAACTCTGGTATCAAGAGTTGAAGTTGCGTTAAAAATGCTCTACGTTCCTTTTTTGGAGCCTAACGCAGCCTTTATGTGGACTCTCAATACCAGAGTTATTTTTATGGTGCGGCCAGAAAAAAGCCGGCGTTAGCTACGCTGGTCCTTACCGACAAAACTCCAAATCTAGGCCATAATTACAAACAATAAAACAACAATTTTAAGCTAATTACACCTACTCTAAGCCCCCTAATAAAATAACAAAGCCCCCCAAAATAAAAAAATACCCTACCCTATTCTAAAATTAAAATAGAAAAGCTCTTTTACCTTACCAGCCCTTAAAAGGGCCTTTTGCGGGGCATGCCCCAAAGAATTCAGCTCTTTTGACTGTAAAAATAAACACAATACCCCCCCCAACATTACAACCCACCACCCACATACCCCTAATCTAACCCAAACCCCCCTTAAATAAACCTAACACTAAGCCCCTGAAGATCTTCCTACCTTATCTTCACCACACCGGGTATCACCGATCCGTCCAGGCTCCGAAATCTTCATCCAAGCCCAAGCGGGGGCTGGAGATCCATCATCCGGCTGAAGTCTTCTATCAAGAAAAAGAAGAAGTCCAGAAGAGGCTCCAAAGTCTTCATCCTATCCGGTGCAGAAGAGGAGATCCGGACCGGCAACCATCTTCATCCAAGCGGCATCTTCTATCTTCATCCGATGACGAGCGGCTCCATCTTCAAGACTTCCGGTGCGGATCCATCCTCTTCTTCCGACGTCCTAAGTCCGAATGAAGGTTCCTTTAAATGACGTCATCCAAGATGGCGTCCCTCGAATTCCGATTGGCTGATAGGATTCTATCAGCCAATCGGAATTAAGGTAGGGAAAATCTGATTGGCTGATTGAATCAGCCAATCAGATTGAGCTTGCATTCTATTGGCTGTTCTGATCAGCCAATAGAATGCAAGCTCAATCTGATTGGCTGATTAGATCAGCCAATCGGATTGAACTTGAATCTGATTGGCTGATTCCATCAGCCAATCAGATTTTTCCTTCCTTAATTCCGATTGGCTGATAGAATCCTATCAGTCAATTGGGATTTGAGGGACGCCATCTTAGATGACGACATTTAAAGGAACCTTCATTCGGACTTAAGATGTCGGAAGAAGAGGATGGATCCGCGCCGGAGGTCTTGAAGATGGAGCCGCTCGTCATCGGATGAAGATAGAAGATGCTGCTTGGATGAAGATGGTTGCCGGTCCGGATCTCCTCTTCTGCCCGGATAGGATGAAGACTTTGGAGCCTCTTCTGGACTTCTTCTTGCCGCTTGATAGAAGACTTCAGCCGGATGATGGATCTCCAGCCCCCGCTTGGGCTTGGATGAAGATTTTGGAGCCTGGACGGATCGGTGATACCCGGTGTGGTGAAGATAAGGTAGGAAGATCTTCAAGGTCTTAGTGTTAGGTTTATTTAAGGGGGGTTTGGGTTAAATTAGGGGTATGTGGGTGGTGGGTTGTAATGTTGGGGAGGTGGTATTGTGTTTATTTTTACAGTCAAAAGAGCTGAATTCTTTGGGGCATGCCCCGCAAAAGGCCCTTTTAAGGGCTGGTAAGGTAAAAGAGCTTTTCTATTTTAATTTTAGAATAGGGTAGGGCATTTTTTTATTTTGGGGGGCTTTGTTATTTTATTAGGGGGCTTAGAGTAGGTGTAATTAGCTTAAAATTGTTGTAATATTTTTATTATGTTTGTAATTATTTTTGTATTTTTTGTAACTTATCTTTTTTTATTTTTTGTACTTTAGTTTATTTAATTGTATTTATTTGTAGGTATTTCATGTAATTAATTTTTTGATAGTGTAGTGTTAGGTTTAATTGTAGGTATTCTATTTAATTAATTTATTGATAGTGTAGTGTTAGGTTTAATTGTAACTTAGGTTAGGATTTATTTTACAGGTAATTTTGTAATTATTTTAACTAGGTAGCTATTAAATAGTTATTAACTATTAAATAGCTATTGTACCTGGTTAAAATATAACAAAGTTGCCTGTAAAATAAATATAAATCCTAAAATAGCTACAATATAATTATTATTTATATTGTAGCTATATTAGGGTTTATTTTACAGGTAAGTATTTCGCTTTAAATAGGAACAAGTTATTTAATAAGAGTTAATTTATTTCGTTAGATTTAAATTATATTTAACTTAGGGGGGTGTTAGTGTTAGGGTTAGACTTAGCTTTAGGGGTTAATACATTTATTAGAGTAGCGGTGAGATCCGGTCGGCAGATTAGGGGTTAATAATTGTAGGTAGCTGGCGGCGACGTTGTTGGGGCAGATTAGGAGTTAATAAATATAATATAGGGGTCGGCGGTGTTAGGGGCGGCAGATTAGGGTTACATAGGTATAATGTAGGTTGCGGCGGTATACGGAGCGGCAGATTAGGGGTTAAAAAAATATGCAGGGGTCAGCGATAGCGGGGTCGGCAGATTAGGGGTTAATAAGTGTAAGGTTAGGGGTGTTTAGACTCGGGGTACATGTTAGGGTGTTAGGTGCAGACTTAGGAAGTGTTTCCCCATAGGAAACAATGGGGCTGCGTTAGGAGCTGAACGCTGCTTTTTTGCAGTTTTTTTTTTCAGCTCAAACTGCCCCATTGTTTTCTATGGGGGAATCATGCACAAGCAAATTTTTGAAGCTGGCCGCGTCCGTAAGCACCGCTGGTATTGCGAGTTGCAGTGGCGGTAAATATGCTGTACGCTCCCTTTTTGCCTAATGCAGCCCTTCTGTGAACTCTAAATACCAGCGGTATTTAAAAGGTGCGGGGGAAAAAAGCCAGCGTTAGCTACGCGGGTTGTTACTGACAAAACTCTAAATCTAGCCGTAGGTTTGTTAAGGTTTTAAATTCAGTTTGGTCTACAACTATGCCCCTAATTTCCGGAGTGTGTCTAATATATGTTGCCAGGACTTCCATTGCTAAAATGAATAAGGTAGGGGACAAAGGGCAACCTTGCTGAGTTCCATTATTAATTTGAAATGGTTCAGATAAGGAATCATTTAACCTAATTTTGTCCATGAGGCTATTGTATAGAGTAAAAATTGTATTAAGGAACTCAGTGTTAAAGCCGAATCTTAGAAGAGTGTGTTTGAGAAAGGACCAGTTCAGACGGTCAAATGCTTTTTCAGCATCCATAGAAAGGACTACTGAAGGGATATGGTGAGCGTTTGCGTATTCTATGAGGTTAAGTATTTTAGTGGCGTTGTCCTTAGCCTCTCTGTGGGGTAAATCCTACTTGGTTAAGATGAATCAGGTCTGGAAGAACTCTATTTAGATGGGTAGCGATAACTCTGGCATATAACTTAACATCCACGTTTAGTAGTGAAATCGGGTGAAAATTTGAGGGGGTAGTAGCCGGCCTGTTGGGTTTGGGCAGGACCACCACGTGTGCCTCTAGCATAGAGGGTGGGAATTTGTCTCCCTGAGCTATCTCATTGAAAAATTGTTGTCAAGTGTGGCGCTAGACTATCTTGGAAGTCTTTATAGTAATTGTAGAGAACCCATCTGGGCCCGGGCTTTTCTCATGTTTGAGTGTTTGAATGGCCTTCAGGATTTATGGAATGGAAAAAGGAGAGTTAAGCTGTTCTAATTGGGGGTTCGTCAGTGTAGGCAGGGGACAGTTTTGAACATACTGGTCCAATTTACTATGAAGGTGGGTGGGTTCAATAGTTGGGGTTATATTTTACAGGTCCGAGTAATAGGAATGAAACGCCTGTAGGATTTCGGGGGTGGTGGTTTGTGGTGGTATATTAGGGGGCTTTAATTCGTAAATATGTGATTTAAGCTTCCTTTTTTAGGGCTCTTGCTAAATATTTACCAGCTCTATTATCCTCATAATGAAATAAGCTATTGGTTTTGTGTGAGAGATTGTGGAATTCTATCTGTAAGAAATCAACTAAAGCCTGTCTGATTTTCGTCATTTCGAGCAGGATATCAGCATCCAGTGGAGACTGTTTATGTAGGAAATCTAAATTGGAGAGTTTGGTAGTAAGGTCGTCATAGGCTGTTCTTTGAGTTCTTCTCGTTTGGGCTCTAAGTTTTATAAGTTCTCCCCTAAGTAGGCATTTGTGTGCCTCCCATACCGAAAACTGATTGGGAGTCGAGGGAATATTTATATGAAAGTATTCTTGCAGAACTTTGTTCAATTTGTTAGTTGATTCCACATTGTTAAGCACTGTATCATCCAATTTCCATAGGAATGGCATGGTTGAGTGCTCTGGCCAAGTAACATGTTGTGAAACTGCGGATTGACCTGACCAAGCTGTGGGGGAGATTTGATATTTTTTCACCTGGGAAAGGTCACCTTGATTAGTGAGGAACTAGTCAATGCGACTATGTGACTTATTGGGATGTGAGTAAAACGTATAATCCCTGTTGGTGGGATGTTGAAATCTCCAGATGTCATATAGTTTGTGAAGTTTAAGCTGTTTCCAGAAATATGTATGGAATTTCATATTGGATTTGAAGCGGGGGGTTGTTGTTGTCTAAATGCGGTTGGAAGTGTAGGTTGAAGTCCCCTCCAATATAAATTGGGCCTTTTGAAATGTCTAGTATACGGTTAAAGAATTTTATGAAAAAAGGCTTTTGGTCACTGTTAGAGGCGTATATGTTAATGAGTGTAACCGGTTAACTGTACAAAAGTCCCATTAACCCCAAAAATTGGCACTCATTATCCGACTCTTTTTTTAGTAGTGTGAAAGGTATATTTCGTCTCATCAAGATACTTACACCACTTTTTTAGGGTGCCTGTACTGTGGTAATGCTGTGTATATGTTTGTCCTAAGTATTTTGGTATATTTTCCTTTTTAAAATGAGTCTCCTGAAGGTAAAGTATATCAACCTGTCACTTTGAGATATCCGAGAGAGCTTTTGATCGCTTACACGGGGAATTAAGGTTCCTTGGCATTTTGGGATAGGAGAACTAAAAAGTGTGTCGTCTTAGAGGTGTGACAAGACATTACCTAGGTAAGGTTGCCAGCTGGAAACAGGTATGGTCTAAAAATTATATGCGTGGGGATGGAAACAACACATTGTACAAAAAAAATAAAAATATATAAATACAAACTTATCCCTAAGTCTGAAATCATAAAAAGAGATGCAATGCTTGGGGGGAAAATACAAACATAAAGTCTCATATTTTGTTAAAGTGAAAAGTTCTTGCCCATCCTAAACTAAGAATAGGGTATAGTTATAGTTGTCCTGGGGCGAATATTAGCTATAACAGGGACATAGTCTGTGATGGGCCTATCATGATACGCCATATGGTAACAAAAAGTGTCTTATTAAATGCAAAGGAGACAGGTATAATACCTGTTGTTGTACAGTTACTTACTGCGACCCAGGTCAGGTGTATGTCAGGTGACTGCCAGTCTGTGGAATCAGACTGAATTCAGAAAAGTGGGCCAGTAGAGTATATGACTCTGTTTCTTTTATTTCTCCTCAGAGTTAAAAGAGTGACTGGCTCTCGGTGAAGATTGGTTCTGTTCGAACTTGTCCGCTTTTGGTGGTGTTTTGTTTCTTCGGGGGAATCTTGATTTTCCATTTTGTAGGGTTAGTGCTTGGCCTTTTGGAAATCTTCTGTTGTTCCACAATCAGTGGTGTCAGTTCCGTTGGATGATCTATACCTAGGTCTTTGCTGAAGACATTCATATCTTCGGGTTTGTTGCATATAATTCTTCTATTGTCCTGTATGACCATGAGGTGGACAGGAAAACCCCATCTATAGGGGATCTTCTTGTTACGTAGTAGAGCTGTCAGCTGGGTGAATTCTTTTCGGCGCTGCAATGTTCTCATTGAGAGGTCTTGGCAAATTTGTATGACATTACCCCGGAATCTCACAGGTTGTTGTCATCTGGATTGATTAAGGAGCATTTCCTTTTCAAGGAAATTCTTAAATCTAATGATAATGTCTCTAGGTGGGGCTGTGTCTGGCTGCCTAGGCTGGAGGGCCCTATGGGCCTTTACCCAGAGAATGTTCTCCGTGTACGATGACTCTTTTAGGGTAGAAAAGAGGGCTTGGAGATATTCTGGGAAGTCCCTAGGTAAAATAGATTCAGGAACACCTCTCAGTCACAGATTTTTTCTCCTACTCCTATTTTCCAAGTCATCTATTTTATCTATTAGTGCGTCAATAGTATCTTGTTGTGTGGAGGAGTTGTTTTCGATGCGGATGATGTCTTCCCTGATTTCTTCAGTATTTGTCTCCAGCATGTCGACTCTAGAGCCCATAGATTGTAATTCTTGTTTAAGTTCTGTGAGCTCTTCTCTGAGGCAAGTTCTGAAGATATCTGATATCTCCTGCTTTGATGCAAAATGTGATAAAAGTGAGGCAGGGATTGAAGTGGTTTCCTCCATGAAAAGAGCAGCTGCAAGTCCTTGAGGTTGTGGACTAGGAGAGGGTTTAGTTTTGCAGCTGGAACTGGGTGACTGTTCTGTGGAAAAATCGGAGGAAGAATTCTTCTTTTATTTTTATTTTATTAGGGGGCTTAGAATAGGTGTAATTAGCTTAAAAATCTTGTTATCTTTTTTTTTATTTTTTGTAATTTAGTGTTTGTTTTTTTTTCGTAATTTAGTTTAGTTAATTTAATTGTATTTTTAGATAGATGTTTGTAGTTTATTTAATTTATTGATAGTGTAGGTGTATTTGTAACTTAGGTTAGGATTTATTTTACAGGTAATTGGGTAATTATTTTAACTCGGTAGATATTAAATAGTTAATAACTATTTAATAGCTATTATACCTAGTTAAAATAATTAACAATTTACCTGTAAAATAAATATTAACCCTAACATAGCTACAATGTAATTATTAATTATATTGTAGCTATCTTAGGGTTTATTTTATAGGTAAGTATTTAGATTTAAATAGGAATATTTTAGTTTATAAAGGAATTAGATTAATTTAATATAAATTTAGTTGGGGTGTTAGGGTTAGATAGAGTTAATATAGTTAATATAAATACTATAGTAACTATATTAACTATATTAACCCTAATATAATTAGGGTTAATATAGTTAATATATATAATGTAATAACTATATTAACTATAATATACTTAGGGTTAATATAGATAATATAGCTGGCGGCGGGGTAGGTAGATTAAATTAGGGGTTAATCATTTTAATAGAGATGGCGGCGTTGTTAGGGGCTTACATTAGGGGTTAATAATTTTAATAGAGATGGCGGCGGTGTTAGGGGCTCACTTTAGGGGGTTATAGATATAATATAGCTGGCGGCGGGGTACGGGAGCGACGGTTTAGGGGTTAATAACTTTATTAGGTTGCGGCGGGGTACGGGAGCGGCGGTTTAGGGGTTAATAGCTTTTTTATTGTTAGGATAGTGAGGGGGGATAGCAGATAGAGGGTTAGACGTGTTGGGCTATGTTAGGGAGGCGTGTTAGACGTGTCGGGCTATGTTTAGGAGGCGTGTTAGACAGTGCGGGTGATTTAGACTTTAGTCAGGTTTTATAGGCGCCGGCAGTTTCTAACGTGGCGCAAGTCACTGGCGACTCCAAAAATCTGTACTTACGCAGATTTCTGGACATCGCTGGTTTGTGAGACTTGCGCCACTTTAGCAAGTGACGGCGCCGCATATTGGATGGCTCGAGTTGCGAGCTGAAACTGCGGGCGACGTGGGTTCCCTCGCTTGCGCCGCAAACTGCGATCTATATCGGATCGCGCCCCTGATGCCTAATCTTATTCTTTCTACACCTTTGCATTGTAATTCTTCAGCATTTGCTTTATGGTACTGTAGGAAATGATGCGCAACACTTGTTAGAGTTTTGTCATCTTTTTTGTCTTTCTCAGCATTTCTTATATTGCGTAGATGTTCCATTATTCTTACTCTTAATTTCCGTGTCGTCATTCCTACGTAAAATGTTTTCCATTTGCATATGAGTAAGTATATTACTCCCTCCGTTTGACAACTGATATAGTCTTTGATGACATGTGTGTTCCTGAATCAATCTATTATATGATCAGATTTGATCATATATTTGCACGTACTACAGTTACCACATTTGTGTGATCCTGGTGCTAATGCTGTTTTGGTTTTGTGTCTCTGTAGGTGACTGCTCGTAATCATATCTTTGATGTTGCGTGTTCATTTGTATGAAATGGAGGGTCTAGTTCCTATGATATCTTTTAAAGTTGGATCAGATTTAAGGATGTACCGGTATTTATTCAGAATTTCATTAACCCTTGTACTTTGGGAATTGTATGTGGTTATTAGTCTTGGAACATCACTCCTGGGTCTGAATTTCTTTTTTAGGAGTTCTTGTCTGTTGGTTTCTTGTGCTCTATATTTAGCTTTCTTGATGGCTCTTTTGCTATATCCTCTCTCCAATAATCTACTCTCCAATTCTTGAGCACGTCTTTGGAAAGTGTGTAAATCCGAACAATTTCTCCTGATTCTCAGGAATTCCCCTGTGGGTAGAGTCTTCACGGTATTGCTTGCATGTGCACTGCTATTATGAAGCAGGCTGTTAGTTGCTGTTACTTTTCTGAAAAGATCTGTCTTTATGATACCTTCAGTATCTTTAAGTATTGTTAGGTCCAAGAAGTTGATACGTTGTTGATCTGCTTCGTGGGTTAGTTAGATGTTCACATTATTGTTATTCAGTATTGTGATGAATTCTTGTAATTCTCCATAAGACCCTTCCCAGATGAAGAAGATATCGTCTATGTACCGAAGCCACATAGGGATTTTATCTGTGTAGTTTTTATTATTCTCCGTAAATACATATTCTGCCTCCCACCAGCCAAGGAAAAGGTTCGCATATGTTGGTGCGCATGCTGTTCCCATGGCTGTTCCCCTTGTTTGGAGGTAGTATTTATTGTCAAAGATGAAATAATTGTATTGGAGGATAAATTTGAGTTTAATTATAAACTCATCATGTTGTTTATCTTCTTCCGATTTTTTATCTGAAAAGTACCGAACCGCATTTATTCCATCCACTTGATTGATTGAGGTGTATAAAGATTCAACATCGGTTGTTAATAACCAGGTATCTTTATCAGTGTGTATATTATTTAATCTTTGAAGAACTTCCATAGTATCTTGTACATAGGATGAAACAGCATTACTAAAAAAAGAAAGTAGATGGATCTACCTTCTTAATACTGTTCAACCATTCGGTATGAATGAAAATAACAATTTCTATGTACATCTCCAAATTTGACAACTATAATAATCTAAGTAATGTCCCCAACATAACACAGGGCTAGACATATAATATATATATATATATATAACAAATTTCCAGCTTCTATTCAGCCATTAGCGATGTGGTCAGTAAACAGGAACACAAATATATATTTCATCCGAAGCATTTAATCTATTTCAAACACAACTCAAATTCAGTAATTACAAGAACTTTACACATCTAGTTCTATTCAAATTATCGGTGGTGAAGCTACCAAACATACATGAATGCACACTTCACTTAGCACTTTATTAGAATTTGGTCACAATTTCTTTTTTGTTGTAAGTCACATGCCCCTGGTCCCATATAATAATTTTGGTTCACTTACACGTATCACTCTTCAAATAGTGGCACATATAACATGTGCTAAATCTTGATATCACACACATCAGTATTCACTTAATTGGATTCATGCATACACTGTAATCATTTGGAATATGACACAGCTAGACATCATTTAATTCACAGAACCCTTTCACACTGTATGTTTTAATTATCTCAATGAGAATGAGCTCATTGAAATTTACAAGTTCTTAATACACTATGTTACACTCAACACTCTTATGTAAGTACTCACCCCAATATTATACATTATGTAACACGTTGTGTTTTACTAATGTATTTTGTCAAATTTTATATACACATAAAATCAGATTTATGGCAAATCAAAACCTACAAAGGAACACTGGTTTCTTCTAATTATAGAAAATGTCAGCTAGAATACAAATTTACACACATCAACAAGGACACACAAATCCTCTGGATTAAATACTTTATAATAACTAGTTCTATACTAACATGAATACACATCTCAAATAGTTTCTAATACCAGCATGATTCTTTGTACAAGGAATCATAATACTAATAAAACAAAATATTCCAAATGGAGGAGACAATGTGAAATGAAACGACACATAAAGAAAATAATATAAAAAAATAAAAAAATAAAAAACAATATAAACATGATATCTCAAAGGCTGTTCTTTATAAGGATATTACTCCATATATCATATCATCATAGTAAAAATAAAAATATATAATGAATAAGATGATCAAAATAGAATGAAGAACATTTGTTCAAATTACTATATCCAATCTCATTTGGCCAACACCTCTTTTATGTGTACTTAACATATAGTTTATTATAAGATATCAACCTGACTTATTTATACTTAGAAATTTATGCATAGAAATCATCACAAGTTACAGTATGAATCACACGTAAGATATACAATGAAATACAGGAATAATATATAAAATAATAAAATATATATAACCCATAAGATGTAAAATATTACAAGATTGTATTCCCCCCTCTGCCAAACACAACATGAAGTTAGTATTCAAACCAAGTTGCATATTTGCATTACATGCTCGTGATCGTCTAGCTCTTGCGGCTATTGTGGAAAAAGAAAAGAAATTCAGTGATTGGCGGTACTGCCCGGATTGACAGTCAGACCATCCAATCAGATAGGAGATAATATTGGGATCGGGTCCTCAACCCGTATATATTCCCAAACTTCCGGCGGCTCGCCGCCTTTGAAAAAGCCCTATATGGGCGAAACCGGTCAGGGGGTTATAGAGCTTAGGGGAGCTCTATTTATTTTTAAAATTGCCTAGAACTGTTGGCCTGTATAGGCGGGCATTAACTTTAAAAAAATAATTAAGCAAACAGAATTGTTAATAGTTTAACCTTTGCTACTTAACTGGCTATCGCAAACCAAAACCGCTAACATTTGACCTGTCACACACCGCTAATCAAGCTCTCTATTTATTACTTGCCACCCAATTGGAGTTGAACGCTGGGACCGCACTGAGGGCTAACTTTAAAGATATTTAGTCTGCTAGTGAACTTCTAACGCTGTCGCTACCATTATAAACCTTTCTGCTACCATCACAAGTGGGGGCACGACTGACACTGTTATAGATAACTTTTATTAGTAATGAAGCGAATATATGTAGTTTAACAAGATTATATATATTATAATATCTCTCTTGCTACAATCATAAACCGGATACATACCGGTATAATATTATGGTTAAAAGAATGTACTATACTAGTGTAATTCACGGTTGCGCGCTTGAGCTTAACCTACTTAGTTTACCGTTGTAAACCCACTCGCCTGCATTTTGTAATTAATCTACCACAATTCGTGTCTTCTACTCTATGATGTTGCACATATAATTGTGTAGCAATCTTGACTTAACTATTACAGCAGGCAATACCTAGCAACTTTATAAGTTCATTTTATTGAGCGAGAGGTATCTTATACATGAATTACCTATTCAACTTATGAAAAAATATCCCAGCTAGATATACTCAGCAAGCATACTTGCTAAAACAAATAGTTGGTACTTAAATACTTAAGCTGATTTATATTACATTTGAAGCCAAAATGGTGGATTCAGTATAAAAACAATTACAAATTGATATGTGTAATCTGGATGATCTGAAATCCTCAATATCTAGTATCAATTAAAGTACAATAAAAACATGATATTGCATGTATAAATTAAGTGATACTACAATATTACAAGCACTATTTCTTTTCAGTTTATTACATGTTACCATTATCATACCTAGTCCCAATCACAATATAAAATTGGAATTAAGACTTCTGACTGATAACTTATGACAAATTATAGCCTAATAACTACAAGGTTTGAAAAAATATTGTCAAACTAGGTTTCAACACAGCTGGATATCCATATATTATAATGCTTTGATCAAATACATGATCAACTTCCTAATGAAAATATTTAATCTTATATGATCCCTTCATATTAAGACAAACAATAGTACTATAATACAATTAACTGAAGATTCTTACCTTCCATAATCACTTTATATTATCCTACTTTAATAAAACTAATACAATATAGGCTGTTGATAATGTATATCATTTTGGGTTACTTCTCTACTACTGTAACACAGTAGGTAGACATATCAATATCCTTTGCCTGATATTGTGACACAGATCCTCTCTACCAGTTATTTAACCTTCCAAGAAGATCTCTACATAGTGGTTTTGGGTGTAGCATCCCGCCTATACACTTTCCTACAATAACATTTGATATATCAAAGGCTCATTTAAGATTAAGGAAAAAGACCTCCGGTCCTTTTGGTTGTTTTTAACTTGAGTGTTTATTTTAAATGAACATAATAAAAGTTATATTTTAATATTCCCAATTTCTCCACTATTAGTCCAGGCACAGAGTGCTATATATGCAGTCTTTAGTGAGGTTTCTCCCTCACTTTTCTGTCCAGTATATTACATACTGCACAGCACCACCTTTCTGCTACAATAATTATTCAGATATGAACACGGTTTTATGTCAGCTAATCTAAATATAGAAAAGGTTGCCAGTGTGGTGTCACTGTATTTGTGTTGTGGTAAACATTTATAAAGGGTCCAGAAAAGAGTTTGAAGAGAGAACGTTGATGCAATTCTTTCAAGGTAAGATTCAAGGTGAAGAGGAGAGAGACCTATCTGTAGAGGAAGGCTAGATCCTTTGAAGCTGAAGGATAAGCGTGAATAGTACATGTTTGAGGGATGATAGAAATATGAGAGTTTTAAGAGAGAGGTTGAATTTTTGGGATGGGAGTAGAAAAGGTGAATGAAGAGTTACAATTCTGCAAAAAAGGATCAAAGGGACTTTTAGCAGATAGAAAGATGATAAGAAGGCCAAAGCCTCATCCTCTGAAGAGTGAGAAATTAGCTGTTGATGAATTTTAAACTTCTATAAAGTATTTTTGAAGGTTAGGTGGTGGATACCTAAAAGCGGAGAACATAATATTTAGGGGGTCTAATTGGGTGGGGTTAATAAAGGTCTTGAAAAGGTTGAAATACACAGCACACATACTGTAACATATGGAGCCCTTTGCAGATCATTGGGGGTGCTACACATGCGTATGTAGGTTCATAGTACCCTCATAGAACTGCCACTGATGCCTAGAAGGTGTAGTAATGCTACATTTTAGTAGATGATCAAAAAGGGGAATGGGGAGTTAGCAAAATGAAAGAAAGGCCATCTTTGTGAGAGAGACAAATGAAAGAGAGAGCTGTGACATCCCAGACCAGCCAGGCACAAGGACGTATTGGCCTTCCAGGACACCAGTAGATGCTACATTTTAGTAGATGATCAAAAAGGGGAATGGGGAGTTAGTAAAATGAGAGAGAGGCCATATTTGTGAGAGAGACAAATGAAAGAGAGAGCTTTGAAATCCCAGACCAGCCAGGCACAAGATTTCCATGTGGCCTGTAGCATCAAGGGGATGGACAGCTACAATTTAAAGGGCATGGCAGATGGCACTGCTGTTGAGATGACGCAGTTGTATATCCTCTCTTTTCTTCTCTAAGCTATATGTCTTAAGGTCGAAAAATAATTTTGTTGTAAGGTTTCTTTAGAGTTTCCAGATCACACCATGGATTATAGCTATATAGCAACAATCTGCCATTTTTAAATTTCAAACCAATATAATTTAATTGTGAAAAATATTGGGGGAAGGAGTATCCCAGTAAACCTTAATATACAACAAAAGTACAGTGGCACCACTTATGGCTAGCTTTTCTTTGATTTCAATAGTTAGGAGGCTCTCTGTTTAGACGTCTCAGTATATGATTTAGACAGAAAAGTGGTGCTGTGCAGTGTGGAAACATTACATACTAATGAGGAAAAGATCCTCGAGACAGACTGCACTTGTAGCACTCTGAGCCTAGACTAATGAGAGAGATGCTAGGAACGAGTAAAAGATAACTTTTATTAATACAGAATTAAAAATAGGGCCCAATGTGAAAACACATTAAAAACAACTAAAGATCTGCTGACCTGTATCCTGTGAGTAACGTGATATGCCTTTGAAGTATTATAAATATATACAGGAATACACAGATGCGGTAATGTTACCTGTGGCCACCTGTTAGCATAAGTTCTGTAGAGATATATTGAGGGAGCCAATTCAGAGTAGATAAGTTTCAATAGTACACATTACCACATAATGTTGTGGTTGGGAAATAAAATTGTGTACATATAAGGTCAAGTTTATTGTTTTATTGTGCTTGAATATATGTGAAATATGCTTGAGTGCAACTAGTAATACAGATTTACACCAAATAGATGGTTATTATAGCTGCTGTCCCACTGTTAGAATAGTCTGATAATCAATATAGATTGGTTATGGTCTGCTAAATGGTAAATAAATGGTCACTATTCACAGGAATCAATGTGAATACCTTCCTTATATAGATATAGATATTATATATCAAATAGTAAAAATAGTCATATATAGGTTTGGGGCCTGCTTCCCCTTAGGGAGCTATATTAGACTGGCGATACTTATTGCAGCCTAGTGTGTGTACCACAGCCAAGACTGAAATTGCGGGTGAATCAGATACTAAATATCAATGTGCTTGTTTTGTGGCAACTTAGTTTTTACCTCAATGTATATCCCTTATTGTTGTGTAACATAATATATGCTTATTTTTACTGGGGTATTATAAGAACCTAAGGATTACTAAATACTTATGTACTGCTTACTTTGTCTAGACTGCGAATTCAAGACACATTAGTGGTAATTGTATAAGAGTTTGTACTTCCTAATTTAGTAGAAGCTAGAGTACATATAGAGTCTCAAATTAAGGTTAATTAGGTGTGTATAACTCAATATTTCAACTATGTCTGAGGCAATGTTGTCCTCGTCGATGCTATTATAACATTTTATCCTAATAGACTTGCGGCCATCTAAAATAGCCGTATTGTGAGTAAAAGGTTACATTTAACCTGTAGTTTTCCCTTTATCAGAGGAGCTGCTCTGCTAAGTAATGTTGCTGAGTGTTGCCGATATATTACCCCTATCAACGGTCATCAACTCCCACTGAATATTGCCAATATAATACCGCTAAAAACAGTCAGCAAATACCAAACAGATTAATATGCTGGTACAAATTTACAACTCTTAATAAGGTGTCTGTAAATCAGCGTTTGTGCTTATTGTGGCTCGACAACTCCCAAGCAGCTTAATAAAATTGTTCAGATTTTTAGCCCTTGCTATAGTATCTATGGATCAAGTGTATGCTGCATATTCAGGTTCATCGAGATGGCTGCGCCATGAAGGCTGAGGTGTATTTTACAGTTATCCTTAGATTATTAGCAAGGTATAGGTGAATTACCGCGACTGAGGTCAATATTTCGCAAGTACTGTTTAAAGAATGTAATATATTGCCTCCCTTAAATTATCTACCCCCTGAATAGAGTGTGTGTTCTAAATATAGCTCAGCAAATGGCTTCGCTATAGTGGCTAAGGTATATTGTACCGTTATCTTTAAATTATTAATAGATGTAAATAGATTACCGCAAATGCAGTCAAAAGTTCTTACGTAATGTTTAAAAAATAGAGCTCCCTTTAGCTCTCTACCCCCTAACACGTTTCACCCGAATAGGGCTTTTCAAAGGCGGCAAGCCGCCGGATGTGTGGCTGTAAATACTAAAACTGAGCCCGGTCAGTGTCTAATCTCTCTAAGATTATTGGATTGACTTCCAGTCAATCATTACCTCCTCAGCCTGTCATTACAACAGCATTGTTCATATTGTCTATCAATGCTTAAAGAGACACAGTGCTATTTTTATATCTAATACAAAGGGAAGATTCCCAATATTTATATGTGTTGAATCACTGACCTATTTTGATTATAACACTAGTGTTTACATCAATTTATTAATGAATCACAGTAATTGAAATATATTGCAGAAAAATATAGTTTACAGAGAATCTCGGATTCGAGTGACTATGGAGGTGTACTACCTATTATCCGTATTCCAAATATATGTCCTGATTGGGAAATCCTTTTTCTCGATGACCTTCCTAATTGTTCTAACCTAATATAAATATGAGTTGTATTACCTTGATTTATATAGGAAATAGTCAAACAATGATGTTCTTTGGATAGTTATATTAATACAGTGCAGTCTCAACGTGTCAATATTTAAGGATGGTAAGCGAGATTTGAAACAGATTTTATATCCTAACCTCATACATATTATTGCTACTTATGGTGTAAAGCCAGTCTTATATTATTAACAGTTTTATAATTATATTGTAATACTGATACCTTAAGAGATTATTTTCTTAAAGTGATATACCTATGTTATTTCTATAAATTGTTGATATTATATGATATCATATATTTAATTGCTAATACCCTGATGTGCCCATTATAGTGTGGTGAAAGCAAATTGTCTGTTGACGTGCTAAAATTGAGTTGATTTAGTGATGATGAAAAATTATAGTGTCTCTCAGAGAAACCTGAGTATCTAAAATTAAAGAAATAATAAAGTGATTACTTGGGTTACTTATCTACTTTGAAAATATATCTTAATCAATTAAATGTAGAGATCTCATTGAAAGTGACTAGAGTGTTCTTAGAAGTGTGATTCATTTCTATTTGGAGTAATTTATATTCCAAATATAGTGAAGATTTACTTAAAACTTAAAGATTTTTTTAAAGGAATAAAGTGTTTGGTGAGTGATTTAAGAGGAATAATTTCCCCTTAAATAAAGTGGTTATATTTCTTGTGTGTATGGTTAGTTTAATGAATTTGTTGCTACTATTTGTATCAGTTTATCTTACAGATGAACATAATAATTATTATTGTCATTAAGACCATAGGGTTGCACTGTATTAAGTAGATAAATCCATCTACTTTCTTTTTTCAACAATGTTTTCTCAAGATTTCCTCCTCTAATGCCAAGGCTGACCTTTTCTATGCCTTGACATTGAAGTTCCTCAGTATTGGCTTTGTGATAGCGTAAAAAATGCTAGGCTACATAGGGTTTTATCATCTTGTTTGTCTTTCTCTATGTTCTTTATGTTACGCAGATGTTCCATCACTCTAACCTTAAGCTTACATGTCGTCATCCCAAAGTATAATTTCTCACATTTACATTTCAGGGCATATATTACACCCTCTGTTTGACAACTGATGTAATTTTTGATAGAGTGTCTGGTTTTAAATTGGTCAGTTATGTGATCATATTTAATGATATATTTACACGTACTGCAGTTGCCACACTTATGTGACCCAGGGGCTAATGCAGTTTTAGAGAGATAATTAGATGGGAGCGCCAAATGTATGCTAATGCAGTTTTAGTTTTATGCCTCTGTAAGTGAATACTTGTAATCATATCTTTGATATTACGTGTACGTCTGTACGTAATAGAAGGTCTTTCCCCTATCTTATCTTTAAGGGCTGATTCAGACATCAGAATATGCCAGTGTTTGTTTATAATCTGGCTTACATTGGTACTCTGGGCATTGTGTGTTATTATTAGTCTTGGAACGTTGCTTGTAGGTCTAAACATTTTCTTAAGGAGTTCCTGTCTGTTAGTTTCTTGTGCTCTGTATTTAGCTTTTTTTAATGGTTCTCTTACTGTATCCTCTCTCAATTAATCTACTTTCGAGTTCCACAGCTCTTCTATGGAAGGTGGTTAAATCCGAAAAATTTCTTCTGATTCTCAGGAATTCTCCTGTTGGGAGACTATTCAGATCAACATCAGATACATTTTCTGGATCTAACTATAAAAAGAGATATTGAAGGAAACATTAGGACAGATCTCTTTAGAAAAATAACAGCGACTAATAGTTTACTTCACAATACTAGTGCTCACGCACCTAGTACCATGAAAAGTCTCCCAACAGGAGAATTCCTGAGAATCAGAAGAAATTGCTTGGATTTAACCACCTTCCATAGAAGAGCTGTGGAACTCGAAAGTAGATTAATTGAGAGAGAAAACAGTAAGAGAACAAACACTGGCATATTCTAATGTCTGAATCAGCCCTTAAAGATAAGATAGGGGAAAGACCTTCTATTATGTACAGACGTACACGTAATATCAAAGATATGATTACAAGTAGTCACTTACAGAGGCATAAAACTACAATTGCATTAGCCCCAGGGTCACATAAGTGTGGCAACTGCAGTACATGTAAATATATCGTTAAATATGATCACATAACTGACCAATTTAAAACCAGACACTCTATAAAAAATGACATCAGTTGTCAAACAAAGGGTGATATATGCCCTGAAATGTAAATGTGAGGAATTATACATTGGGATGACGACATGTAAGCTTAGGGTTAGATGGATGGAACATCTGCGTAACATAAAGAACGTAGAGAAAGACAAACAAGATGATAAAACCCTGTGTAGCCTACCATTTTTTACGCTATCACAAAGCCAATACTGAGGAACTTCAATGTCAATGCATAGAAAAGGTCAGCCTTAGCATTAGAGGAGGAAATCTTGAGAAAACATTGTTGAAAAAAGAAAGTAGATGGATTTATCTACTTAATACAGTGCAACCATATGGTCTTAATGAAAATAATAATTATTATGTTCATCTGTAAGATAAACTGATACAAATAGTAGGAACAAATTCATTAAACTAACTATACACACAAGAAAATATAACTACTTTATTTAGGGGGAAATTATTCCTCTTAAATCACTCACCAAACACTTTATTCCTTTAAAAAAATCTTTAAGTTTTAAGTATATCTGCACTATATTTGGAATATAAATTACTCCAAATAGAAATGAATCACACTTCTAAGAACACTTTAGTCACTTTCGGATCTCTACAATTAATTGATTAAGATATATTTTCAAAGTAGATAAGTAACCCAAGCAGTCACTTTATTATTTCTTTAATTTTAGATACTCAGGTTTCTCTGAGAGACAGTATAATTTTTCATCATCACTAAATCAACTCAGTTTTAGCACGTCCACAGACAATTTGCTTTCCCAACACTATAATGGGCACATAGTTATCCCCTTAATACACAATCACAATGACTGTAAAGTTTGCATATATTACATTGGTATTTTGTCATTGTCTGGATACACAATCACATTTTGGGTAATATTTTTATAAGATATTTATACAATTTACTAAACAATAAATCTTTGACAATGTCATCTTGGATATTATGATATTATATAACATTAATATTTTTTAGTAATAACCCATGTATATTACATTAAGAAAATTATCTCTCAGGGTATTAGCAATTAAATATATGATATCATATAATATCAACAATTTATAGAAAAAACATAGGTATATCACTTTATGAAAATCATCTCTTAAGGTATCAGTATTACAATATAATTATAAAACTGTTAATAATATAAGACTGGCATTACACCATAAGTAGCAATAAAATATATGAGGTTAGGATATGAAAACAGTTTCAAATCTCACTTACCATCCTTAAATATTGACACATTGAGTCTGCACTGTATTAATATAACTATCCAAGAACATCATTGTTTGACTATTTCCTATATAAATCAAGGTAATACAACTCATATTTATATAAGGATACAACAATTAAGAAGGTCATCCAGAAAAAGGATTTCCCAATCAGGACATATATTTGGAATACGGATAATAGGTAGTACACCTCCATAGTCACTCAAATCCGAGATTCTCTGTAAACTATATTTATCTGCAATATATTTCAATTACTGGGATTCATTAATAAATTGATGTTAACACTAGTGTTATAATCAAAATAGGTCAGTGATTTACTAACAATATTTCTAAAACTGAATAAAAAAAAAAAAAAAAAAACATTATTAAGCATATTTAACTATTCAGCTGTATTGGTAATATCAGTAAGAATATGAAAGTAATGTAATATATGAAAATATGGCACAAGTGCCAAATATGTGCAAAGTGGACTGACACTGTTTGCTTCCAATTAAAGTCAAGTTTAAATGTTAACCACAAACTGACAGGTTTAATAAAGGATGTGCATATAATGAAAAATAATTCATGCAATTTCTGGACTCCAAATGAACTCTATCAAGCATGAGAAGAGGACACATTCCACAAACCTTTGATATGTTACTTGATCGACTTGCTGAGTGCCCAAGGGATTTGTCATTCTGCAAAACAAAATTAGACGGATTACTAAAATAGGTGTGATAATTATGCAGGATTGTTTTTCTCTCTTCACTTTCATCCATGCTGTGGCAATTAAATTTAATTAGTAAGGGGAACACTTTAGTCTAAACTGATGTCTATAAATACTGTGATTATCAACGTATTGTACTGATGTCTGCAGTTGACACAAATTTAGCATAAACCCTGGAAAACATCAGTAAAAAAAAAAAAAAAAAAAAACCTTCAATCATAAAATTATTTGAATTTTACAAGCATGGTTGCTTAAATGCATTTGAATTTAGCAATGTTTATTAGTTAAGTATTTTCATTTCATGTGTAAATGCTTAAAAAAATACTTTGATGGAAATCAAGGAAAGTTAAGAAAATTTCAATAGAGATTTAATGCCTTCTCACATTATAAAGGTTGAATCTATGTAATTGCAGTTATTTTTATAAGGTAACGTAACACATAGCAATCAAGGTAATAAATCATTGCTGTGTTCCTCTGAAGTGATGAAGTGGTTTAAATCCTTGATTGACCAAAACAATTAAATTCTTCAAACAATCAAGTCTAATTCTCTACAGGAATTCATTATGTTGATGATGCAGGTTTTATGTTTGTTATGTACAAATAGATTACAAATTAACATTTAAGTACTGTTAAAAGGACATTAAACGCTAAATAAATGCTAGATAGAATGATGCATTAAAAGCAAAGATTAGTCTGAGAATAACATGCAGATGTATTTTCTTATGTTTTTTTTCCTTTAGCTGTTTAAATATTGACAAAATAATTGTAAAGTTTAAGTGTCTATAAGGCAATTGGAGCTACCATGTTGTAACTTAGGTTACCTTCTCTGCTGCGGCCAATTAGGGACAGCCATATATAGGTCACTAGAGTGTGCAGCTAATGGGTGTGTAGAATGTAACAGTGTTTTGCACCTACATTTCTAACAGGAATTGGAAAGCTCACAATTTAAAAATGGAATTAAAGGAAAAGGGGACATAAACTATATATGATTTATTATTTTATATTACTATCTCAAAGTGTTTAATGTCCATTTCATTTTTCCTACTCTTAAATCAGAAATTATTTCTTAGTGTGTCAAAAATGTAGTTGTTCCCTAACTTTAAATAACTTCATTTCTTTCTAAGTTTTATTTTAATTACACAAAGTTGGACAGTTGGTTGGCCAGTCAGTCAAAAAGCCAGTGAGTCACTGTGAGAGAACTGTCCAAAGCAAGCCCTGAAAACAAACTGCTCCCCAGTGTAAACATTTAGAGTTCCCGAAACATAGTAAATGCCATTGAGAAATGCACATTTTCTGCACTACTGCACATGAACAATAAATTGTATGTATTCTTGCATGTGTATACAGTATATAAAACAAAGGTCTATATAATTAATAGCAGTCAAAAATATGCAAAGATTAGCCAATATGGGGCTAGAATATAAGTGGAGCTGTATTTAGCACTCCTGCATGAGCGCTAATACCACTGAAAAGTATTGAAAGTCATTTTTTTGGACGGGGAACTTCCAGGCAGTGTCCATGTTCAGACGCATATCTGAATGCTGCTCCAGCATTCCAAAAATATTTATCAGACAGCACAATTATGATGGTACTATTTACAATAGAAATAAATAGATATGGGACCACCTATAGAAGACACACCATATAAGCTGAGTATTTAAGGAATTTGCTGCTGGCATGGTCTACTTGGTCTACATCATACCCACGGCAGGGTGCTTTTGGGAATTACACAGCATTTTGTATGCCTTTAATTATACCTATTTATATACTTTCTTAAGAGATTGCTCGCCCATGGACATTTTACCTAATCGGCATCATCTAACAACTTTATCGCTTGATGTTTTTTTTTTATGTACCTCATAATATACAAAGTGCTATATCTGGGAGGGCTGTGTTAGTTCCATATATCTGCAATGATGCTGCATTTTATGAGTCTGCCTTACTTGTAGTCATCTCATGCATGTTAATGACTATATCCTATGTGCAATATTTAGTGAGTGATATCTAGTTCTTGCAATATATATTTGGAGAGCCTCTTCTGTTAGGTCCTCACTATACACTTCTGTCCTGTGGATCTGCCTCCAGTATCAATGATTATAACTATCACGCCCCTACAAGTTCTCCAGATAGTCGGAGATCACCTTAGAGCTATGTCTATAGGAAATACCTAGTTACTTTTCCTCCTATGAGGAATTTGTACCCTCTTTATGCCAGTATTTTTCCTAGCTGTTTGCAATAGTAAGACATGACTACTTTATAAATGGCATGAAGTAGTAGTATATATAACGGAGTGTCTAGCGACCTTTAAATATAGTTAGCTTCCATGTTTTTATTATTTATCTAAGTTCTAGCTCTTTATTCTGACTGGATTAGCTCTAATTCTCACTCAAACACTAAAACCAGTCCTCCTACTGCAGTAGTGGCTGACTGATCATTATATTTAAGAGTGATAGCTCTCTTACTCAGAGGTTCAAAGTCTAAGCTAAGATATATATATATATATGTAGTTTGTTTTTTCATTAGCCCGCAAAGATGTGTATATGTTTAGGCACTAGTAGATACACTTAATGTATTTCATACTCTTTGCTCTTCTAACTGTTTATGGAATCATGATCTGCTTATGCTTTATTATTTTTATGTTCATAGGGCTTATGTTGAGTTTTATATTAATACAAAATTATTTGTCTCTGGTGGGCTCCTCCCCTCCCTTCCCGCCGGTACTGGTTGCCTGCGGGTCATATCCCTATGCCTTTTTCCCACATCGCCTATAGCTGGCAATTCCCTAGGAGAGGGAGAGGGGCCCACCTGGAAATCTCTTACGTTCCATACACGCTAATGTCCCCCTCCCTACTTTATAGTTCAGTGGTTGGGGCACACAGTTATCAGATTCTCATAGGCTGAAGGTTAGTTTCAACATATAGGTAATATTTATTACTTCATACCCACGAGTATAGCAGTTAATGTGTGTATGAACATCTATATATGTATACAGGGAGTGCAGAATTATTAGGCAAATGAGTATTTTGACCACATCATCCTCTTTATGCATGTTGTCTTACTCCAAGCTGTATAGGCTCGAAAGCCTACTACCAATTAAGCATATTAGGTGATGTGCATCTCTGTAATGAGAAGGGGTGTGGTCTAATGACATCAACACCCTATATCAGGTGTGCATAATTATTAGGCAACTTCCTTTCCTTTGGCAAAATGGGTCAAAAGAAGGACTTGACAGGCTCAGGAAAGTCAAAAATAGTGAGATATCTTGCAGAGGGATGCAGCACTCTTAAAATTGCAAAGCTTCTGAAGCGTGATCATCAAACAATCAAGCGTTTCATTCAAAATAGTCAACAGGGTCGCAAGAAGCGTGTGGAAAAACCAAGGTGCAAAATAACTGCCCATGAACTGAGAAAAGTCAAGCGTGCAGCTGCCAAGATGCCACTTGCCACCAGTTTGGCCATATTTCAGAGCTGCAACATCACTGGAGTGCCCAAAAGCACAAGGTGTGCAATACTCAGAGACATGGCCAAGGTAAGAAAGGCTGAAAGACGACCACCACTGAACAAGACACACAAGCTGAAACGTCAAGACTGGGCCAAGAAATATCTCAAGACTGATTTTTCTAAGGTTTTATGGACTGATGAAATGAGAGTGAGTCTTGATGGGCCAGATGGATGGGCCCGTGGCTGGATTGGTAAAGGGCAGAGAGCTCCAGTCCGACTCAGATGCCAGCAAGGTGGAGGTGGAGTACTGGTTTGGGCTGGTATCATCAAAGATGAGCTTGTGGGGCCTTTTCGGGTTGAGGATGGAGTCAAGCTCAACTCCCAGTCCTACTGCCAGTTTCTGGAAGACACCTTCTTCAAGCAGTGATACAGGAAGAAGTCTGCATCCTTCAAGAAAAACATGATTTTCATGCAGGACAATGCTCCATCACACGCGTCCAAGTACTCCACAGCGTGGCTGGCAAGAAAGGGTATAAAAGAAGAAAATCTAATGACATGGCCTCCTTGTTCACCTGATCTGAACCCCATTGAGAACCTGTGGTCCATCATCAAATGTGAGATTTACAAGGAGGGAAAACAGTACACCTCTCTGAACAGTGTCTGGGAGGCTGTGGTTGCTGCTGCACGCAATGTTGATGGTGAACAGATCAAAACACTGACAGAATCCATGGATGGCAGGCTTTTGAGTGTCCTTGCAAAGAAAGGTGGCTATATTGGTCACTGATTTGTTTTTGTTTTGTTTTTGAATGTCAGAAATGTATATTTGTGAATGTTGAGATTTTATATTGGTTTCACTGGTAAAAATAAATAATTGAAATGGGTATATATTTGTTTTTTGTTAAGTTGCCTAATAATTATGCACAGTAATAGTCACCTGCACACACAGATATCCCCCTAAAATAGCTATAACTAAAAACAAACTAAAAACTACTTCCAAAACTATTCAGCCTTGATATTAATGAGTTTTTTGGGTTCATTGAGAACATGGTTGTTGTTCAATAATAAAATTAATCCTCAAAAATACAACTTGCCTAATAATTCTGCACTCCCTGTATGTATATGCTATCATTATTAGTGACTGTAGAACTGTCATCACTAGCTCTTTCATGGCTTTTTCCACATTATCAGTATACATTACTTGTCCATGATAAGCCTCTCTCCTCCCTTTCCCGCCGGAGCTTATTGTCGGCGGGTCATATCCCCACTCCTTTTTCCAGCCTCGTCTATAGATGACACCCCCCTAGGAGAGGGGCTCATCCGGAGATTCCCTATACCCCGAACATTCTACAGCCCCCCTCTCCACATAATAATACAGTGTGATTAGTAAGGCCCCTTACTTCCCATAATTGAGCTCTGGTTTTATCCTGGTCGCATATTCTACGCATTTGTCATTACCTTCTCATTATATGAGCATAACACTATATTTAGATAATTACATCGCTCTGATGGAGCCATGCCCATCCCAGTAGTCATGTAAATGACAGGTGCCCCCTGTGAAGCCCACCCTTATATCCATCCAATAAGTCTTTCCATACCTGCTCTCATGTCCTATTTGGCTCCGCCCCCCCATTCCCCTCCCCACTCCACTTTGAGCGGCTCTTGCCCGCTGCCTCCCCTTATCCCTCTCCCCGCTAAATTGGTCCATAAGTGGCCAAACACAAACCAATCCACGTTTATCCTACTTTTACTAGATGATATACCGCTATAAATGCTTTTTCATGATAATGTGGAGAATATACTCTATTTTCCCCCTCCCTTTACCCCCATAAAACCAACCCTTCCTTGCTTTTATATTTTCTAAATTAATATTTTATGGTGTATTTATCCATCACAAGGTGGGGTCACTTCTAGCCTACATATCATATAAAAAAATAAAAACTGAGGTCTTAATCTGGATAGTCCAAACTCTTTACTAATGCCTTTAATAAACGGGATTTATATGCCCCTTTTATTTAGATTTATTGCCTAGTAAACCACCATGCTCCTCCATAACACTAACCAGTTATTGCTTCTCCATTCTTTTACTACTCATCAAAGAGTACTACTCTTGAAATTTTTGAATGTATACAATGATGGCATAATTTGTGTTGTTTACCTGGCAAGATCATGGTATTAGTACTGTACTTTTCTCCTTTGTTACTATTGTTGGACGTTTCATTATTGTTATATTTGTTTATGACTTCAATAAAAAATTATTTAAAAAAAAAAAAAAAATAATTCCCTAAACTAAATACAATTAAATAAAATTATCTAAAGTACAAAAACCCCCCACTAAATTACAGAAAATAATAAACAAATTACAAGATTTTTAAACTAATTACACCTAATCTAATCCACCTAACAAAATAAAAAAGCCCCCCAAAATAAAAAAGCCCTACCCTACACTAAATTACAAATAGTCCTTAAAAGGGCCTTATGCGGGGCATTGCCCCAAAGTAATCAGCTCTTTTACCTGTAAAAAAATTACAAATCCCCCACAACATTAAAACCCACCAATCAGCCAATATAATGCGAGCTCAATCCTATTGGCTGATTGGATCAGCCAATAGGATTGAACTTAAATCCTATTGGCTGATTGCATCAGCCAATAGGATTTTTTCTACCTTAATTCTGATTGGCTGATAGAATTCTATCAGCCAATTGGAATCTAAGGGACACCATCTTGGATGACGTCACTTAAAGGTACCTTCATTGAACAAGAAGACGTCGGCCGAAGAGGATGTTCAGCGTCGGATGTCTTGAAGATGGAGCCGCTCCGCGCCGGATGGATGAAGATAGAAGATGCTGTCTAGATGAAGACTTCTGCCCGTCTGGAGGACAACTTCTGCCCGTCTGGAGGACCACTTCTGCCCGTCTGGAGGACCACTTCTGCCGGATTCTTTGAGGACTTCAGCCCGGTTGGGTGAAGACTTCTCACAGTAAGGTGATCTTCAAGGGGTTAGTGTTAGGTTTTTTTAAGGGGGTATTGGGTGGGTTTTAGAGTAGGGTTGGTTGTGTGGGTGGTGGGTTTTAATGTTGTGGTGATTTGTAATTTTTTTTACAGATAAAAGAGCTGATTACTTTGGGGCAATGCCCCGCAAAAAGTGTAGGGTAGGGCTTTTTTTATTTTGGGGGGGCTTTTTTATTTTGTTAGGGGAATTAGATTAGGTGTAATTAGTTTTAAAATCTTGTAATTTGTTTATTATTTTCTGTAATTCAGTGGGGGGGGGGGGGTTGTACTTTAGATAATTTAATTGTATTTAATTGTATTTAGTTTAGGGAATTAATTTAAATAGTGTAATGTTATGTGTAATTGTAACTTAGGTTGTATTTTACAGGTAACTTTGTATTTATTTTAGCTAGGTAGTTATTAAATAGTTGATAACTATTTAGTAACTATTCTATCTAGTTAAAATAAATACAAACTTGCCTGTAAAATAAAAATGAACCATAAACTAGCTACAATGTAACTATTAGTTATATTGTAGCTATCTTAGGGTTTATTTTATAGGTAAGTATTTAGTTTTAAATAGGAATAATTTATTTAATGATAGGAATATTTATTTAGATTTATTTAAATTATATTTAAGTTAGGGGGTGTTAGGGTTACGATTAGACTTAGGTTTAGGGGTTAATACATTTAATATAGTGGCGGCAGTGTAGGGGGTGGCAGATTAAGGGTTAATAAGTATAATGTAGGTGATGGTGGTGTAGGGGGGCAGATTAGGGGTTAATAAGTATAATATAGGTGGCAGCGGTGTAGGTGGCAGCAGATTAGGTGTTAATAAGTATAATGTAGGTGGCAGTGGGCTCCGGGAGCGGTGGTTTAGGGGTTAAACACTTTATTTGTTTGCAGCGGGTCTGTGAGCGGCGGTTTAGGGGTTAATACATTTATTAGAGTTGCGGTGGGCTCCGGGAGCAGCGGTATAGGGGGTAAACAGTATAGTATAGTGTGGGTGTTTAGTGATAGGGTACCAATAAAGCTGGGAAAAAGTCGAAGAGCAGCGAGATCAATGACTGTTAGTTAACAACAGTCCGCTGCTCATCGTCCCGTACTTGGTGCGTGACTTTTTGACAGCTTTTTTGATAATTTAGGAGAGCGTATTCAGGTCAGCGGCAGCGATGTTAGGCGATCTTAGGCGAGCGTATTGGTGCCGTCGAATGCAAGTAAGTTGACGACTTGATAAGTAGATGCCAATGACTTTACCCCAGTCCTCAGCAGAATCCCTGTAACTTTTGCAGAATATCAGTCTGTCCCTGATGTTTTTTCCTGGAGAGAAGTGGCTTCTTTGCTGCCCATCTTGACACCAGGCCATCCTCCAAAAGTCTATGTCTCACTGTGTGTGCAAATGCACTCACACCTGCCTGCTGCCATTCCTGAGCAAGCTCTGCACTGGTGCCCTGATTCGCAGCTGAATAAACTTTAGGAGATGGTCCTGGTGCTTGCTGGACTTTCACAACAATTGAACCTCTCTCCTTGAAGTTCTTGATGATCCGATAAATGTTTGATTTAGGTTAAATCTTAGTAGCAGCAATATCCTTCCTGTAATTCCTTTTGTGCAAATCAATGAAGACTGCAAGTGTTTCCTTGCAGGTAATCACAGTTAACAGAGGAAGAACAATAATTTCAAGCATCACCCTCCTTTTAAAGCTTCCAATCTGTTATTCTAATTTAATAAGCATGACAGAGTGGTCTCCAGCCTTGCCCTCGTCAACACTGACCCCTGTGTTAATGACAGAATCACTGATATGATGTCAACTGGTCCTTTTGTGGCACGGCTGAAATGCAATGGAAATGTTTTTTGAGGGATTAAGTTAATTTTCATGAAAAAGAGGGACTTTGCAATTAATTGCAATTGATCATATCACTCTTCATAACATTCTGGAGTATATGCAAATTGCTATCATAAAAACTGAGGCAGCAGACTTTATGAAAATTTATATTTGTGTCATTTGGCCAGGACTGTATGTATATGTATGTGTGTGTATATATATATATATATATATATATATATATATATAAACACACACATCTTGCCATATACATTTTAACCCTTATAACGTTTTTTAAATAATATTTATGTAAATATTTGTTATTACATAGGGTATATATGAGTGTTAAACTTTATTTTAATGTATGTATGTTGTGTTTCATGCAACTTTTTTTAGCCCATCTCTATACACGAGGATTTCAGTTGTGCTAACCCGATGAGGGCAAAATTAGATTGCGGTCGTGCAGTCGCATTTAGTTTCAACTTGTAATACGTGCAAGTTAACGCAGGCGCAATATTTTAATTGTGCAATACTTGTAATCTACCCCATAATTAGAAGTGGATAGATTTATGGTAGCATTGGTAAAAGCCATGTCAAATACAAAATTTTTCATTGACAAATCTGCACACAGAGGAAAAAAAAGCCATTATATGCCAGTAACGGCCATCAGGACAATAAAAGTAGATATAAGTCAGCAGGAAGTATGAACAGACTATGGCCTAGATCTACTACAAAAGCTTAATGTAGGATAACAACTCAAAAAATTGCAGAATCCAAAAAAGTTTGTACCCTCTCCTTGGGGTCCCTCTACATTAAAATCAATGTAGCAGAAACTCGATGCACAGGGTTCCATTTACCAAGCAGCGGTAGCTTACCTGAAATGATTGTTAAGTAGCAGCAATCTTAAGACAGCTGCTCCTTAATCTGTCCGCCACCTAAAAATTGCCAGATTGAATTCATCCTTATTCGTTCAGGATGATTGACAGAACTTGCTAGCGGCCAATTGGCCTCCAGCGAACAGGGGACAGCATTGCACAAACATTACTTTTAAATTTAGTCCTAGGCTCTTTTTGGGTGTTTTATTTTTAAGAATAGGGTTTTTTTTCATCTTGGGCAGCAAAAGAGCTAAATGCCCTTCTAAAGGCAATGTCCAACCAAATGCCCTTTTCAGGGCAACCTTTGGGCAGGAAAAAGAGATTAATGCTCATCTAACGGCATTGCCCAGCCAAATGCCCTTTTTAGGGCAATACTTAGAGTAGTTTTTTTAGATAGCCTTTTTTGGGGGGATGTGGAGGGTTACTTGTATTGTAGGTTAGTTTGTGTTTTTTTCAAGGAAAAAGAGCTGTATAACTTTAGGGCAATGCCCTACAAAAAGCTTTTCTAATGGCTATAGTTTAGTTTAGTGTTAGTATAGTTTTTTTTTTTATTTTGGGGTGTTTTTTTAAGGGGGGTTAGTTTTAGAATAGGAATAACTGTGGCTTTATTATTTTTTGTTGTATTGTTATTTTATTTTCTGTAAATGTAGTGTTTGTTATTTTTTGTAACTTAGGAAGTTTTAGCTTAGAGGTGCCTGTGTGTGTGTGTGTGTGTGTGTGTGTGTGTGGGGGGGGGGGTTAGTGTTTATTTATTGGCAGCTGTCTTCCAGTACCTAGATAATAGTTTTATTTTTATGTATTTTTGCTTTTTTTTTCTTCTCTAGTGTAGTGGTCCCCCTGATTCCCATTTTTTTATCTCTGTTTTGTAGAATCCCTTCCCTCCTCTTCGTCCCACCTCCACCGCTGTGCCGCCCAGCCGCCTCCCTCTTTCCCTCCTGCACCTTCCATCGGCACTGAAGGAGATTGTTACAGACCATGTCACTGTCTGTAACGATCAATCAATCTGCATTAATATGGTAAAGGCACTGATCGTACTGTTACCATTTTCTATAGAATAGCCTTTGGCCTAGTTTTTGGTCTAAGAAGTAAACTCCCATATAGCATTTGATTGTTGCATGGTAGGATTCAGCTTAACCTCTTAAGGACCAACGACGTACAGGGTACGTCGTACAAAAGACAGTCGTTAACAATCAACGACTTACCCTGTACGTCGTCAGGGGATTCAAGCAGTGGAAGCGATCATGAGCTCATGTTATTGCAGTGATGCAGTGATGCCATCGGATTTTTAGGCATTGATGGTGCCGATCATTGGTGGATGGGAGCAGCAGCAGGGAGACGGGTGTGCTGCAATCGCTGGTAGGTATATGGCAGAAGGGGAAGGGATCACATGCGGGGGCACCAGGCACTCGCAGGGGCACAGTCACGTGCATGGACGTGCAAGCAGGCACAGGGGCAGGAGTGGGTGGGAACCCTACACTATGGAACTAAGGAGGGAGAGAGGAGGGGGGAAATTGGAGGGAGTGGGGGTAGGTCATTGGGGGGTGCCAACTACACTACAGAAACATTTATTTTTTTGCTAAAATACATAAAAAAAACTAATAATATTGCAAAATGGGCACTGGCAGACAGCTGCCAGTACCCAAGATGGCAGACAATAAAGTAGAGTGGGTAGGGTTAGAGAGCTGTCTGGGGGGATCAGGGAGTTGGGGACTAAGGGGGATCCTACACAGCAGAATATATCTTTTTTTTTTTTTTAAATCCTTTAATTTTAGTACTGGCAGACTTTCTGCCAGTACTTAGGATGGCAGGGATAATTGTGGGATGGGGGAGGGAAGAGAGCTGTTTGGGAGGGATCAGGGGGTGGGATGTGTCAGGAGGGAGACTGATCTCTACACTAAAGCTAAAATTAACCCTACAAGCTCCCTACAAGCTACCTAATTAACCCCTTTACTGCTGGGCATAATACAAGTGTGGTGCACAGCAGCATTTAGCAGCCTTCTAATTACCAAAAAGCAACGCCAAAAATATATATGTCTGCTATTTCTAAACAAAGGGGATCCCAGAGAAGCATTTACAACCATTTGTGCCATAATTGCACAAGCTGTTTGTAAATAATTTCAGTGTAAATCCTAAAGTTTGTGAAAAAGTGAACATTTTTTTTTATTTCATTGCATTTGGCGGTCAAATGGTGGCATGAAATATACCAGAATGGGCCTAGATCAATACTTTGGATTGTCTACTACACTACACTAAAGCTAAAATTGACCCTACAAGCTCCCTACAAGCATTCTAATTAACCCTTCACTGCTGGCATAATACACGTGTGGTGCGCAGCTGCATTTAGCGGCTTTCTAATTACCAAAAAGCAATGACAAAGCCATATATGTCTGCTATTTCTGAACAAAGGGGATTCTAGAGAAACATTTACAACCATTTGTGCCAAAATGGGCCTAGATCAATACTTTGGATTGTCTACTACACTACACTAAAGCTAAAATTGACCCTACAAGCTCCCTACAAGCATTCTAATTAACCCTTCACTGCTGGCATAATACACGTGTGGTGCGCAGCTGCATTTAGCGGCTTTCTAATTACCAAAAAGCAATGACAAAGCCATATATGTCTGCTATTTCTGAACAAAGGGGATTCTAGAGAAACATTTACAACCATTTGTGCCATAATTGCACAAGCTGTTTGTAAATAATTTCAGTGAGAAATGCTTGTGAAAAGTTTGTAAAAAATATAACATTTTTTTTTATTTGATCGCATTTGGCGGTGAAATGGTGGTGTGAAATATACCAAAATAGGCCTAGATCAATACTTTGGGTTGTCTACTAAAAATAAATATATACATGTCAAGGATATTCAGGGATTCCTGACAGATATCAGTGTTCCAATGTAACTATCACTAATTTTGAAAAAAATAGCAAAGTGCTACTTGTGTATATTGCCCTATAACTTGCAAAGAACTTGTAAACATTAACGCCTAGATTTAGAGTTCTGCAGCCAAAGGGGTGCGTTAGCTACACATGCTTTTTTTCCCCTGCACCTTTTAAATACCACTGGTATTTAGAGTTCACAGAAGGGCTGCGTTAGGATCCAAAAAGGGAGCGTATAGCATAATTTACTGCCACTGCAACTCTAAATACCAGCGGGCGACCAAAAACAGCGTTAGGAGCCCCTAACGCTGGTTTTGACGGCTAACGCAGAACTCTAAATCTAGGCGTATGTATTTCTAAACTCAGGATAAAATTTATAAACTATTTAGCATTGGTGTTTTTTGGTGGTTTGTGTAACAGATTTTGGGGGTCAAAGTTAGAAAAAGTGTGTTTTTCCAATTTGTCATCATATTTTATAAAAAAAACTTTTATAGTAAATTATAAGATACTAGTCCTCTAGCCCGTGCACACGGGCTATTTTTTGTAATACAGCAGTCCCACCCTTTGCTCTCTCTCTCCCCCTCCTCTCTTTTGCTCTTTCTCCCCCCTCTCTTTTACTCTCTCTCTCCCCCCTCTCTTATGCGCTCTCTCTCAACCCTCTCTTTTGCGCTCTCTCTCTCTCCCCTTCTCTTTTGCTCTCTTTCTCTCTCCCCCTCTCTTTTGCTCTCTTTCTCTCTCCCCCTCTCTTTTGCTCTCTCTCTCTCTCTCTCTCTCCCCCTCTCTTTTATTTTCTCTTTCTCTCTCTCCCCCTCTCTTTTGCTCTCTTTCTCTCCCCCCTCTCTTTTGCTCTCTTTATCTCTCTCACCTCTCTTTTGCTCTTTTTCTCTCTCACCTCTCTTTTGCTTTTTTTATCTCTTCCCCCCTCTCTTTTGCTCTCTCTCCCCTCTTTTTGGCTCTCTCTCCCCTCTCTTTTGCTCTCTCTCCCCCTCTCCTTTGCTCTCTCTCCCCTCTCTTTTGCTCTTTCTCTCCCCTCTTTTGCTCTCTCTCCCAGCTCTTTTGCACTCTCTTCCCTCTCTTTTCTTCTCTCTCCCTCCCTCTTTTGCTTTCTCTCCCCTCTCTTTTGCTCTCTCTCCCCCTCTCTTTTGCTCTCTCTCTCCCCTCTCTTTTGCTCTCTCTTCCCCCTTTCTTTTGCTTTCTCACCCCTTCTCTTTTGCTATCTCTCCCTCTCTCTTTCCCTCTCTTATGCTCTCTCCCCGCTCTCTTTTGCTCTCTCCCCCTCTCTTTTGCTCTCTCCCCCCTCTCTTTTGCTTGCTCTCCCCCCTCTCTTTTGCTCTCTCTCCCCCTCTCTTTTGCTCTCTCTCCCCCTCTCGTTTGCTCTCTCTCCCCCTCTCTTTTGCTCTCTCTCCCCCTCTCTTTTGCTCTCTCTCCCCCTCTCTTTTGCTCTATCTCCCCCTCTCTTTTGCTCTCTCCTCCCTCTCTTTTGCGCTCTCTCCCTCTCTCCCTTGCTCTCTCTCCCCCTCTCTTTTGCTCTCTCTCTCCCCTCTCTTTTGCTCTCTCTCCCACCTCTCTTTTGCTCTCTCTCCCACCTCTATTTTGCTCTCTCCCCCCTCTCTTTTGCTCTCTCTCCCCCCTCTCCCACCTGACTTTTGCTCTCTCTCCCCCCTCTCTTTTGCTCTCTCTCCCCCCTCTCTTTTGTCTATCTCTCCCACCTCTCTTTTGCTTTCTCTCCCCCCTCTCTTTTGCTCTCCCTCCCACCTCTCCCACCTATATTTTGCTCTCTCTCCCCCTCTCTTTTGCTCTCTCTCCCACCTCTCTTTTGCTCTCTCTCCCCCTCTCTTTTGCTCTCTCTCTCCCCTCTCTTTTGCTCTCTCTCCCTCCTCTCTTTTGCTCTCTCTCCCCCCCTCTCTTTTGCTCTCTCTCCCCCCTCTCCCCCTCTCTTTTGCTCTCTCTCCCACCTCTCTTTTGCTCTCTCTCCCCCTCTCTTTTGCTCTCTCTCTCCCCTCTCTTTTGCTCTCTCTCCCACCCCTCTTTTGCTCTCTCTCCCCCCCCTCTCTTTTGCTCTCTCTCCCCCCTCTCCCATCTCTCTTTTGCTCTCTCTCCCCCCTCTCTTTTGCTCTCTCTCCCCCCTCTCTTTTGTCTATCTCTCCCACCTCTCTTTTGCTCTCTCTCCCCCCTCTCTTTTGCTCTCTCTCCCCCCTCTCCCACCTCTCTTTTGCTCTCTCTTCCCCTCTCTTTTGATCTCTCTCCCACCTCTCTTTTGCTCTCTCTCCCACCTCTCTTTTGCTCTCTCTCCCCCCTCTCTTTTGCTCTCTATCCCCCCTCTCCCACCTCTCTTTTGCTCTCTCTCCCCCTCTATTTTGCTCTCTCTCCCCCCTCTCCCACCTCTCTTTTGCTCTCTCTCCCCCCTCTCCCACCTCTCTTTTGCTCTCTCTCCCACCTCTCTTTTGCTCTCTCTCCCCCTCTCTTTTGCTCTCTCTCCCCCTCTCTTTTGTCTATCTCTACTCTCTTTTGCTCTCTCTCCTCCTTTTTTTTGCTCTCTGTCCCCCCTCTCTTTTGCTCTCTTTCCCCCTCTCTTTTGCTATCACTCCCCCTCTCTTTTGCTCTTTCTCCCCCCCTTTTTTGCTCTCTGTCCCCCTCTTATGCACTCTCTCTCCCCCTCTCTTTTGTGCTCTCTCTCCCCCTGTATTTTGCTCTCTTTTGCTCTCCCCCCTCTCTTTTGCTCTCTCTCTTCCCCCTCTCTGTTGTTCTCTCTCTCCCCCTCTTTTTGCTCTCTTTCTCTCTCCTCCCTCTCTTTTGATCTATTTCTTTCTCTCTCACCTCTCTTTTGCTCTCTTTCTCTCTCTCACCTTTCTTTTTTCTCTCTTTCTCTCTCTCCCTCTCTTTTGCTCTATTTCTCTCCCCCCTCTCTTTTGCTCTCTCTCCCCTCTTTTTGGCTCTCTCTTCCCTCTTTTGCTCTAACTCTCCCCTCTTTTGCTCTCTCTCCCCTCTCTTTTGTTCTCTCTCCCCTCCCTCTTTTGCTTTCTCTCCCCTCTCTTTTGTTATCTCTCCCCGCCCTCTTTTGCTTTCTCTCCCCTCTCTTTTGTTCTCTATCCCTCCCTCATTTGTTTCTCTCCCCTCTCTTTTGCTCTCTCTCCCCCTCTCTTTTGCTCTCTCTCCCCCTCTCTTTTGCTCTCTCTCCCTCTCGCTTTCCCTCTATTTTGCTCTCTCTCCCTCTCTTTAGATTTCTCTCCCCTCTCTTTAGCTCTTTCTCCCCTCCTCTCTTTAGCTCTCTTTCTCTCTCCCCTCTCTTATGCTCTCCTCCCCCCTCTATTTCTCTTTCTCTCTCTCCCCCTCTCTTTTGCCCTCACCCCCCTCTCTTTTGCTTTCTCTCCCCCCTCTCTTTTGCTTTCTCTCCCACTTCTCTTTTGCTCTCTCTCCCACTTCTCTTTTGCTATCTCTCCCCCTCTCTTTTGCTATATCTCCCCCTTTCTTTTGCTCTCTCTCCCCCTCTCTCTTGCTCTCTCTCCCCCTCTCTTTTGCTCTCACTCCCCCCTCTCTTTTGCTCTCTCTCCCACCTATCTTTTGATCTCTCTCCCCCCTCTCTTTTGCTCTCTCTCCCCCCTCTCTTTTGCTCTCTCTCCCCCCTTTCTTTTGCTCTCTCTCCCCCTCTCTTTTGCTATCTCTCCCCTCTCTTTTGCTCTTTCTCCCTCCTCTTTTTTGCTCACTGCCCCCCCTCTTATGCATTCTCTCTCCCCCTCTCTTTTGTGCTCTCTCTCCCCCTGTATTTTGCTCTCTTTCTCTCTCCAGTTTCTCTCCAGCTTCCAGTCTGTTATTCTAATTTAATAAGCATGACAGAGTGGTCTCCAGCCTTGCCCTCGTCAACACTGACCCCTGTGTTAATGACAGAATCACTGATATGATGTCAACTGGTCCTTTTGTGGCACGGCTGAAATGCAATGGAAATGTTTTTTGAGGGATTAAGTTAATTTTCATGAAAAAGAGGGACTTTGCAATTAATTGCAATTGATCATATCACTCTTCATAACATTCTGGAGTATATGCAAATTGCTATCATAAAAACTGAGGCAGCAGACTTTATGAAAATTTATATTTGTGTCATTTGGCCAGGACTGTATGTATATGTATGTGTGTGTATATATATATATATATATATATATATATATATATATATATATATATATATACACACACATCTTGCCATATACATTTTAACCCTTATAACGTTTTTTAAATAATATTTATGTAAATATTTGTTATTACATAGTGTATATATGAGTGTTAAACTTTATTTTAATGTATGTATGTTGTGTTTCATGCAACTTTTTTTAGCCCATCTCTATACACGAGGATTTCAGTTGTGCTAACCCGATGAGGGCAAAATTAGATTGCGGTCGTGCAGTCGCATTTAGTTTCAACTTGTAATACGTGCAAGTTAACGCAGGCGCAATATTTTAATTGTGCAATACTTGTAATCTACCCCATAATTAGAAGTGGATAGATTTATGGTAGCATTGGTAAAAGCCATGTCAAATACAACATTTTTCATTGACAAATCTGCACACAGAGGAAAAAAAAGCCATTATATGCCAGTAACGGCCATCAGGACAATAAAAGTAGATATAAGTCAGCAGGAAGTATGAACAGACTATGGCCTAGATCTACTACAAAAGCTTAATGTAGGATAACAACTCAAAAAATTGCAGAATCCAAAAAAGTTTGTACCCTCTCCTTGGGGTCCCTCTACATTAAAATCAATGTAGCAGAAACTCGATGCACAGGGTTCCATTTACCAAGCAGCGGTAGCTTACCTGAAATGATTGTTAAGTAGCAGCAATCTTAAGACAGCTGCTCCTTAATCTGTCCGCCACCTAAAAATTGCCAGATTGAATTCATCCTTATTTGTTCAGGATGATTGACAGAACTTGCTAGCAGCCAATTGGCCTCCAGCGAACAGGGGACAGCATTGCACAAGCATTACTTTTAAATTTAGTCCTAGGTTCTTTTTGGGTGTTTTATTTTTAAGAATAGGGTTTTTTTTCATCTTGGGCAGCAAAAGAGCTAAATGCCCTTCTAAAGGCAATGTCCAACCAAATGCCCTTTTCAGGGCAACCTTTGGGCAGGAAAAAGAGATTAATGCTCATCTAACGGCATTGCCCAGCCAAATGCCCTTTTTAGGGCAATACTTAGAGTAGTTTTTTTAGATAGCCTTTTTTGTGGGGATGTGGAGGGTTACTTGTATTGTAGGTTAGTTTGTGTTTTTTTTCAAGGAAAAAGAGCTGTATAACTTTAGGGCAATGCCCTACAAAAAGCTTTTCTAATGGCTATAGTTTAGTTTAGTGTTAGTATAGTTTTTTTTTATTTTGGGGTGTTTTTTTAAGGGGGGTTAGTTTTAGAATAGGAATAACTGTGGCTTTATTATTTTTTGTTGTATTGTTATTTTATTTTCTGTAAATGTAGTGTTTGTTATTTTTTGTAACTTAGGAAGTTTTAGCTTAGAGGTGCCTGTGTGTGTGTGTGTGTGTGGGGGGGGGGGGGGTTAGTGTTAGGTATTGGCAGCTGTCTTCCAGTACCTAGATAATAGTTTTATTTTTATGTATTTTTGCTTTTTTTTTTTTCTCTAGTGTAGTGGTCCCCCTGATTCCCATTTTTTTATCTCTGTTTTGTAGAATCCCTTCCCTCCTCTTCGTCCCACCTCCACCGCTGTGCCGCCCAGCCGCCTCCCTCTTTCCCTCCTGCACCTTCCATCGGCACTGAAGGAGATTGTTACAGACCATGTCACTGTCTGTAACGATCAATCAATCTGCATTAATATGGTAAAGGCACCGATCGTACTGTTACCATTTTCTATAGAATAGCCTTTGGCCTAGTTTTTGGTCTAAGAAGTAAACTCCCATATAGCATTTGATTGTTGTATGGTAGGATTCAGCTTAACCTCTTAAGGACCAACGACGTACAGGGTACGTCGTACAAAAAACAGTCGTTAACAATCAACGACTTACCCTGTACGTCATCAGGGGATTCAAGCAGTGGAAGCGATCATGAGCTCATGTTATTGCAGTGATGCAGTGATGCCATCGGATTTTTAGGCATTGATGGTGCCGATCATTGGTGGATGGGAGCAGCAGCAGGGAGACGGGTGTGCTGCAATCGCTGGTAGGTATATGGCAGAAGGGGAAGGGATCACATGCGGGGGCACCAGGCACTCGCAGGGGCACAGTCACGTGCATGGACGTGCAAGCAGGCACAGGGGCAGGAGTGGGTGGGAACCCTACACTATGGAACTAAGGAGGGAGAGAGGAGGGGGGAAATTGGATGTAAGCGATCTGGGAGGGAGTGGGGGTAGGTCATTGGGGGGTGCCAACTACACTAGAGAAACATTTATTTTTTTGCTAAAATACATAAAAAAAACTAATAATATTGCAAAATGGGCACTGGCAGACAGCTGCCAGTACCCAAGATGGCAGACAATAAAGTAGAGTGGGTAGGGTTAGAGAGCTGTCTGGGGGGATCAGGGAGTTGGGGACTAAGGGGGATCCTACACAGCAGAATATATCTTTTTTTTTTTTTTTTAAATCCTTTAATTTTAGTTCTGGCAGACTTTCTGCCAGTACTTAGGATGGCAGGGACAATTGTGGGGTGGGGGAGGGAAGAGAGCTGTTTGGGAGGGATCAGGGGGTGGGATGTGTCAGGAGGGAGACTGATCTCTACACTAAAGCTAAAATTAACCCTACAAGCTCCCTACAAGCTACCTAATTAACCCCTTTACTGTTGGGCATAATACAAGTGTGGTGCACAGCAGCATTTAGCAGCCTTCTAATTACCAAAAAGCAACGCCAAAAATATATATGTCTGCTATTTCTAATCCCAGAGAAGCATTTACAACCATTTGTGCCATAATTGCACAAGCTGTTTGTAAATAATTTCAGTGTAAATCCTAAAGTTTGTGAAAAAGTGAACATTTTTTTTTATTTCATTGCATTTGGCGGTCAAATGGTGGCATGAAATATACCAAAATGGGCCTAGATCAATACTTTGGATTGTCTACTACACTACACTAAAGCTAAAATTGACCCTACAAGCTCCCTACAAGCATTCTAATTAACCCTTCACTGCTGGCATAATACACGTGTGGTGCGCAGCTGCATTTAGCGGCTTTCTAAGTACCAAAAAGCAATGACAAAGCCATATATGTCTGCTATTTCTGAACAAAGGGGATTCTAGAGAAACATTTACAACCATTTGTGCCAAAATGGGCCTAGATCAATACTTTGGATTGTCTACTACACTACACTAAAGCTAAAATTGACCCTACAAGCTCCCTACAAGCATTCTAATTAACCCTTCACTGCTGGCATAATACACGTGTGGTGCGCAGCTGCATTTAGTGGCTTTCTAATTACCAAAAAGCAATGACAAAGCCATATATGTCTGCTATTTCTGAACAAAGGGAATTCTAGAGAAACATTTACAACCATTTGTGCCATAATTGCACAAGCTGTTTGTAAATAATTTCAGTGAGAAATGCTTGTGAAAAGTTTGTAAAAAATATAACAATTTTTTTTATTTGATCGCATTTGGCGGTGAAATGGTGGTGTGAAATATACCAAAATAGGCCTAGATCAATACTTTGGGTTGTCTACTAAAAATAAATATATACATGTCAAGGATATTCAGGGATTCCTGACAGATATCAGTGTTCCAATGTAACTATCACTAATTTTGAAAAAAATAGCAAAGTGCTACTTGTGTATATTGCCCTATAACTTGCAAAGAACTTGTAAACATTAACGCCTAGATTTAGAGTTCTGCAGCCAAAGGGGTGCGTTAGCTACGCATGCTTTTTTTCCCCTGCACCTTTTAAATACCGCTGGTATTTAGAGTTCACAGAAGGGCTGCGTTAGGCTCCAAAAAGGGAGCGTATAGCATAATTTACTGCCACTGCAACTCTAAATACCAGCGGGCGACCAAAAACAGCGTTAGGAGCCCCTAACGCTGGTTTTGACGGCTAACGCAGAACTCTAAATCTAGGCGTATGTATTTCTAAACTCAGGATAAAATTTATAAACTATTTAGCATTGGTGTTTTTTGGTGGTTTGTGTAACAGATTTTGGGGGTCAAAGTTAGAAAAAGTGTGTTTTTTCCAATTTGTCATCATATTTTATAAAAAAAAACTTTTATAGTAAATTATAAGATACTAGTCCTCTAGCCCGTGCACACGGGCTATTTTTTGTAATACAGCAGTCCCACCCTTTGCTCTCTCTCTCCCCCTCCTCTCTTTTGCTCTTTCTACCCCCTCTCTTTTACTCTCTCTCTCCCCCCTCTCTTATGCACTCTCTCTCAACCCTCTCTTTTGCGCTCTCTCTCTCTCCCCTTCTCTTTTGCTCTCTTTCTCTCTCCCCCTCTCTTTTGCTCTCTTTCTCTCTCCCCCTCTCTTTTGCTCTCTCTCTCTCTCTCTCTCCCCCTCTCTTTTATTTTCTCTTTCTCTCTCTCCCCCTCTCTTTTGCTCTCTTTCTCTCCCCCCTCTCTTTTGCTCTCTTTATCTCTCTCACCTCTCTTTTGCTCTTTTTCTCTCTCACCTCTCTTTTGCTTTTTTTTATCTCTTCCCCCCTCTCTTTTGCTCTCTCTCCCCTCTTTTTGGCTCTCTCTCCCCTCTCTTTTGCTCTCTCTCCCCCTCTCCTTTGCTCTCTCTCCCCTCTCTTTTGCTCTTTCTCTCCCCTCTTTTGCTCTCTCTCCCAGCTCTTTTGCACTCTCATCCCTCTCTTTTCTTCTCTCTCCCTCCCTCTTTTGCTTTCTCTCCCCTCTCTTTTGCTCTCTCTTCCCCCTTTCTTTTGCTTTCTCACCCCTTCTCTTTTGCTATCTCTCCCTCTCTCTTTCCCTCTCTTATGCTCTCTCTCCCCTCTCTTTTGCTCTCTCCCCCTCTGTTTTGCTCTCTCCCCCCTCTCTTTTGCTCTCACTCCCCCTCTCTTTTGCTCTCTCTCCCCCTCTCGTTTGCTCTCTCTCCCCTCTCTTTTGCTCTATCTCCCCCTCTCTTTTGCTCTATCCTCCCTCTCTTTTGCGCTCTCTCCCTCTCTCCCTTGCTCTCTCCTCCCCCTCTCTTTTGCTCTCTCTCTCCCCCTCTCTTTTGCTCTCTCTCCCACCTCTCTTTTGCTCTCTCTCCCACCTCTATTTTGCTCTCTCCCCCCTCTCTTTGCTCTCACCCCCTCTCTTTTGCTTTCTCTCCCCCCTCTCTTTTGCTCTCTCTCCCACTTCTCTTTTGTTCTCTCTCCCCCTCTCTTTTGCTATCTCTCCCCCTCTCTTTTGCTCTATCTCCCCCTTTCTTTTGCTCTCTCCTCCTCTCTTTTGCTCTCTCTCCCCCTCTCTCTTGCTCTCTCTCCCCCTCTCTTTTGCTCTCACTCCCCCCCTCTCTTTTGCTCTCTCTCCCACCTCTCTTTTGCTCTCTCTCCCACCTCTCTTTTGCTCTCTCTCCCCCCCTCTCTTTTGTTCTCTTTCCCCCTTCTCTTTTGCTCTCTCTCCCCCCTCTCATTTGCTCTATCTCTACTCTCTTTTGCTCTCTCTCCTCCCTTTTTTTGCTCTCTGTCCCCCTCTCTTTTGTTCTCTCTCCCCCTCTCTTTTGCTCTTTCTCCCCCCTCTTTTTTGCTCTCTGCCCCCCCCCTCTTATGCATTATCTCTCCCCCTCTCTTTTGTGCTCTCTCTCACCCTGTATTTTGCTCTATTTCTCTCTCCCCCTCTCTTTTGCTCTCTCTCTTCCCTCTCTCTGTTGTTCTCTCTTTCTCTCTCCCCCTCTTTTTGCTCTCTTTCTCTCTCCTCCCTCTCTTTTGATCTCTTTCACTCTCTCTCGCCTCTCTTTTGCTCTCTTTCTCTCTCTCACCTTTCTTTTTCTCTCTTTCTCTCTCTCTCCCTCTCTTTTGTTCTATTTCTCTCCCCCATCTCTTTTGCTCTCTCTCTCCTCTTCTTTGGCTCTCTCTTCCCTCTTTTGCTCTAACTCTCCCCTCTTTTGCTCTCTCTCCCCTCTCTTTTGTTCTCTCTCCCCTCCCTCTTTTGCTTTCACTCCCCTCTCTTTTGTTATCTCTCCCCGCCCTCTTTTGCTTTCTCAACCCTCTCTTTTGTTCTCTCTCCCCTCCCTCATTTGTTTCTCTCCCCTCTCTTTTGCTCTATCTCCCCCTCTCTTTTGCTCTCTCCCCCTCTCTTTTGCTCTCTCTCCCCCTCTCTTTTGCTCTCTCTCCCCTTCTCTTTTGCTTTCTCTCCCCCATCTCTTTTGCTCTCTTTCATTCTCTCTCCCCTCCCTCTTTTGCTTTCTCTCCCCTCTCTTTTGTTCTCTCCCCCCTCCCTCTTTTGCTTTCTCTCCCCTCTCTTTTGTTCTCTCTCCCCTCCCTCATTTGTTTCTCTCCCCTCTCTTTTGCTCGATCTCCCCCCTCTCTTTTGCTCTCTCTCTCTCTTTTGCTCTCTCTCTCCCTCTCATTTGCTCTCTCTCCCCCTCTCTTTTGCTCTCTCTCCCCTTCTCTTTTGCTTTCTCTCCCCATCTCTTTTGCTCTCTCCCCTCTATTTTGCTCTCTCTCCCCCTCTCTTTTGCTCTCTCTCCCCCTCTCTTTTGGTCTCTCTCCCGTCTCTTTTGCTCTCTCTCCCCCTCTCTTTTGCTCTCTCTCCCTCTTGCTTTCCCTCTATTTTGCTCTCTCTCCCTCTCTTTTGCTTTCTCTCCCCTCTCTTTAGCTCTTTCTCCCCTCCTCTCTTTAGCTCTCTTTCTCTCTCTCCCCTCTCTTATGCTCTCTCTCCCCCCTCTATTTTGCTCTCTTTCTCTCTCTCCCCCTCTCTTTTGCTCTCTCTCCCCCTTTCTTTTGCTCTCTCTCCCCCTCTCTTTTGCTCTCTCTCCCCCTCTCTTTTGCTCTCTCTCCCCCTCTCTTTTGCTCTCTCTCCCCTTCTCTTTTGCTTTCTCTCCCCATCTCTTTTGCTCTCTCTCCCCTCTATTTTGCTCTCTCTCCCCCTCTCTTTTGCTCTCTCTCCCCCCTCTCTTTTGCTCTATCTCTACTCTCTTTTGCTCTCTCCTCCCTTTTTTTGCTCTCTGTCCCCCCTCTCTTTTGCTCTCTCTCCCCCTCTCTTTTGCTCTCTCTCCTCTCTCTTTTGCTCTCTCTCCCCCCTCTCTTTTGCTCTCTCTCCCCCTCTCTTTTGCTCTCTCTCCCTCTCGCTTTCCCTTTATTTTGCTCTCTCGCCCTCTCTTTTGATTTCTTTCACCTCTCTTTAGCTCTTTCTCCCCTCCTTTCTTTAGCTCTCTTTCTCTCTCTCCCCTCTCTTATGCTCTCTCTCCCCACTCTATTTTGCTCTCTTTCTCTCTCTCCCCCTCTCTTTTGCTCTCACCCCCCTCTCTTTTGCTTTCTCTCCCCCCTCTCTTTTGCTCTCTCTCCCACTTCTCTTTTGCTCTCTCTCCCCCTCTCTTTTGCTATCTCTCCCCCTCTCTTTTGCTCTATCTCCCCCTTTCTTTTGCTCTCTCCTCCTCTCTTTTGCTCTCTCTCCCCCTCTCTCTTGCTCTCTCTCCCCCTCTCTTTTGCTCTCACTCCCCCCTCTCTTTTGCTCTCTCTCCCACCTCTCTTTTGCTCTCTCTCCCACCTCTCTTTTGCTCTCTCTCCCCCTCTCTTTTGTTCTCTTTCTCCCTTCTCTTTTGCTCTCTCTCCCCCCTCTCATTTGCTCTATCTCTACTCTCTTTTGCTCTCTCTCCTCCCTTTTTGTTGCTCTCTGTCCCCCCTCTCTTTTGCTCTATCTCCCCCTCTCTTTTGCTCTCTCCTCCCTCTCTTTTGCGCTCTCTCCCTCTCTCTCTTGCTCTCTCTCCCCCTCTCTTTTGCTCTCTCTCTCCCCTCTCTTTTTCTCTCTCTCCCACCTCTCTTTTTCTCTCTCTCCCACCTCTATTTTGCTCTCTCCCCCCTCTCTATTGCTCTCTCTCCCCCCTCTCCCACCTGACTTTTGCTCTCTCTCCCCCCTCTCTTTTGCTCTCTCTCCCCCCTCTCTTTTGTCTATCTCTCCCACCTCTCTTTTGCTCTCTCTCCCCCCTCTCTTTTGCTCTCCCTCCCACCTCTCCCACCTATATTTTGCTCTCTCTCCCCCTCTCTTTTGCTCTCTCTCCCACCTCTCTTTTGCTCTCTCTCCCCCTCTCTTTTGCTCTCTCTCTCCCCTCTCTTTTGCTCTCTCTCCCACCTCTCTTTTGCTCTCTCTCCCCCCTCTCTTTTGCTCTCTCTCCCCCCTCTCCCATCTCTCTTTTGCTCTCTCTCCCCCCTCTCTTTTGTCTATCTCTCCCACCTCTCTTTTGCTCTCTCTCCCCCCTCTCTTTTGCTCTCTCTCCCCCCTCTCCCACCTCTCTTTTGCTCTATCTTCCCCTCTCTTTTGCTCTCTCTCCCACCTCTCTTTTGCTCTCTCTCCCACCTCTCTTTTGCTCTCTCTCCCCCCTCTCTTTTGCTCTCTCTCCCCCCCTCTCCCACCTCTCTTTTGCTCTCTCTCCCCCTCTATTTTGCTCTCTCTCCCCCCTCTCCCACTTCTCTTTTGCTATCTCTCCCCCTCTCTTTTGCTATATCTCCCCTTTTCTTTTGCTCTCTCCTCCTCTCTTTTGCTCTCTCTCCCCCTCTCTCTTGCTCTCTCTCCCCCTCTCTTTTGCTCTCACTCCCCCCTCTCTTTTGCTCTCTCTCCCACCTATCTTTTGCTCTCTCTCCCCCCTCTCTTTTGCTCTCTCCCTTCTCTTTTGCTCTCTCTCCCCCCTCTCTTTTGCTCTCTCTCCCCCCTCTCTTTTGCTCTCTCTCCCCCCTCTCTTTTGCTCTATCTCTACTCTCTTTTGCTCTCTCCTCCCTTTTTTTGCTCTCTGTCCCCCCTCTCTTTTGATCTCTCTCCCCCTCTCTTTTGCTATCTCTCCCCCTCTCTTTTGCTCTTTCTCCCTCCTCTTTTTTGCTCACTGCCCCCCCCCCCCTCTTATGCATTCTCTCTCCCCCTCTCTTTTGTGCTCTCTCTCCCCCTGTATTTTGCTCTCTTTCTCTCTCCCCCCTCTCTTTTGCTCTCTCTCTTCCCCCTCTCTGTTGTTCTCTCTCTCCCCCTCTTTTTGCTCTCTTTCTCTCTCCTCCCTCTCTTTTGATCTCTTTCTTTCTCTCTCACCTCTCTTTTGCTCTCTTTCTCTCTCTCACCTTTCTTTTTCCCTCTTTCTCTCTCTCCCTCTCTTTTGCTCTATTTCTCTCCCCCCTCTCTTTTGCTCTCTCTCCTCTTTTTGGCTCTCTATTCCCTCTTTTGCTCTAACTCTCCCGTCTTTTGCTCTCTCTCCCCTCTCTTTTGTTCTCTCTCCCCGCCCTCTTTTGCTTTCTCTCCCCTTTCATTTGTTCTCTCTCCCTCCCTCATTTGTTTCTCTCCCCTCTCTTTTGCTCTATCTCCCCCCTCTATTTTGCTCTCTCACCCCCTCTCTTTTGCTCTCTCTCCCCTCTCTTTTGCTCTCTCCCCCCTCTCTTTTGCTCTCTCTCCCCCTCTCTTTTGCTCTCTCTCCCTCTCGCTTTCCCTTTATTTTGCTCTCTCTCCCTCTCTTTTGATTTCTTTCCCCTCTCTTTAGCTCTTTCTCCCCTCCTCTCTTTAGCTCTCTTTCTCTCTCTCCCCTCTCTTATGCTCTCTCTCCCCACTCTATTTTGCTCTCTTTCTCTCTCTCCCCCTCTCTTTTGCTCTCACCCCCTCTCTTTTGCTTTCTCTCCCCCCTCTCTTTTGCTCTCTCTCCCACTTCTCTTTTGTTCTCTCTCCCCCTCTCTTTTGCTATCTCTCCCCCTCTCTTTTGCTCTATCTCCCCCTTTCTTTTGCTCTCTCCTCCTCTCTTTTGCTCTCTCTCCCCCTCTCTCTTGCTCTCTCTCCCCCTCTCTTTTGCTCTCACTCCCCCCTCTCTTTTGCTCTCTCTCCCACCTCTCTTTTGCTCTCTCTCCCACCTCTCTTTTGCTCTCTCTCCCCCCTCTCTTTTGTTCTCTTTCCCCCTTCTCTTTTGCTCTCTCTCCCCCCTCTCATTTGCTCTATCTCTACTCTCTTTTGCTCTCTCTCCTCCCTTTTTTTGCTCTCTGTCCCCCTCTCTTTTGTTCTCTCTCCCCCTCTCTTTTGCTCTTTCTCCCCCCTCTTTTTTGCTCTCTGCCCCCCCCCCTCTTATGCATTATCTCTCCCCCTCTCTTTTGTGCTCTCTCTCACCCTGTATTTTGCTCTATTTCTCTCTCCCCCTCTCTTTTGCTCTCTCTCTTCCCTCTCTCTGTTGTTCTCTCTTTCTCTCTCCCCCTCTTTTTGCTCTCTTTCTCTCTCCTCCCTCTCTTTTGATCTCTTTCACTCTCTCTCGCCTCTCTTTTGCTCTCTTTCTCTCTCTCACCTTTCTTTTTCTCTCTTTCTCTCTCTCTCCCTCTCTTTTGTTCTATTTCTCTCCCCCATCTCTTTTGGTCTCTCTCTCCTCTTCTTTGGCTCTCTCTTCCCTCTTTTGCTCTAACTCTCCCCTCTTTTGCTCTCTCTCCCCTCTCTTTTGTTCTCTCTCCCCTCCCTCTTTTGCTTTCACTCCCCTCTCTTTTGTTATCTCTCCCCGCCCTCTTTTGCTTTCTCAACCCTCTCTTTTGTTCTCTCTCCCCTCCCTCATTTGTTTCTCTCCCCTCTCTTTTGCTCTATCTCCCCCTCTCTTTTGCTCTCTCCCCCTCTCTTTTGCTCTCTCTCCCCCTCTCTTTTGCTCTCTCTCCCCTTCTCTTTTGCTTTCTCTCCCCCATCTCTTTTGCTCTCTTTCATTCTCTCTCCCCTCCCTCTTTTGCTTTCTCTCCCCTCTCTTTTGTTCTCTCCCCCCTCCCTCTTTTGCTTTCTCTCCCCTCTCTTTTGTTCTCTCTCCCCTCCCTCATTTGTTTCTCTCCCCTCTCTTTTGCTCGATCTCCCCCCTCTCTTTTGCTCTCTCTCTCTCTTTTGCTCTCTCTCTCCCTCTCATTTGCTCTCTCTCCCCCTCTCTTTTGCTCTCTCTCCCCTTCTCTTTTGCTTTCTCTCCCCATCTCTTTTGCTCTCTCCCCTCTATTTTGCTCTCTCTCCCCCTCTCTTTTGCTCTCTCTCCCCCTCTCTTTTGGTCTCTCTCCCATCTCTTTTGCTCTCTCTCCCCCTCTCTTTTGCTCTCTCTCCCTCTCGCTTTCCCTCTATTTTGCTCTCTCTCCCTCTCTTTTGCTTTCTCTCCCCTCTCTTTAGCTCTTTCTCCCCTCCTCTCTTTAGCTCTCTTTCTCTCTCTCCCCTCTCTTATGCTCTCTCTCCCCCCTCTATTTTGCTCTCTTTCTCTCTCTCCCCCTCTCTTTTGCTCTCTCTCCCCCTTTCTTTTGCTCTCTCTCCCCCTCTCTTTTGCTCTCTCTCCCCCTCTCTTTTGCTCTCTCTCCCCCTCTCTTTTGCTCTCTCTCCCCTTCTCTTTTGCTTTCTCTCCCCATCTCTTTTGCTCTCTCTCCCCTCTATTTTGCTCTCTCTCCCCCTCTCTTTTGCTCTCTCTCCCCCTCTCTTTTGGTCTCTCTCCCCTCTCTTTTGCTCTCTCTCCCCCTCTCTTTTGCTCTCTCTCCCTCTCGCTTTCCCTCTATTTTGCTCTCTCTCCCTCTCTTTTGCTTTCTCTCCCCTCTCTTTAGCTCTTCTCCCCTGCTCTCTTTAGCTCTCTTTCTCTCTCTCCCCTCTCTTATGCTCTCTCTCCCCCCTCTATTTTGCTCTCTTTCTCTCTCTCCCCCTCTCTTTTGTTCTCTCTCCCCCTTTCTTTTGCTCTCTCTCCCCCTCTGTTTTGCTCTCTCTCCCCCTCTCTTTTGCTCTCTCTCCCCCTCGCTTTTGTTGTCCCTCCCCTCTCTTTTGCTCTCTCTCCCCTCTCATTAGCTCTTTCTCCCCTCCTCTGTTTTGCTCTCTTTCTCTCTCTCCCCCTCTCTTTTGCTCTCACTCCCCTCTCTCTTTTGCTCTCTTTATCTCCCCCCCTCTTTTGCGCTCTCAGATCATGCCCACTTGCCCCACCCACGTTGACCACGCCCAGCACAGCACTCCGATGACCACACCCCCTTGTCACACCCAGATCATGCCCATGACACCCCCCCCGCAACTGCTGCTTTTGCCTGCTCTGCTGTCTGATGTTGATCCTAAAGGCCAGGTATGTTTGTCCTCATGTTGTCTCTACTGCGCATGACTGCATCTGACAAACATACCTAGCCTTTTGTTATATAGGATGATGAAAATAATAGTATCTTTAGAAAATCCATTTAATTGCGAGAAAAACAATATATAATATGTGTGGGTACAGTAAATGAATAAGAGGAAAATTACAGCTAAACTCAAACACTGCAGAAATGTAACAATAGCCTTGGTCCCAAACGGTCAGAAAATGGAAAAGTGCTGTGGTTGCTAGCACTCACCTACCTTAAGAGCAATCTGGTGGCTCCCATCAACTCCCACCCCAGCGATCGGGCCTGTATAGTAACAGGCATCGCCAGGGCTTCCCTTTATGTGCGGTAACGTGATGACAACTTTATTTAAAAATTATAATGGACAAAATATGGAAAGGGGGCATGCTGCTTAGAAGCCTGTATCTCAGGCATCTAAGCAGCTACAGACCCCCAAGACCCACCGTTGGAAAGGTAATCTGGGGTGTCAATTATGGTTTTCTGCACAACTGTCAGGTTAGCAGTCTTTCCCATGATTGTGATTCCTACTGAACCAGACTGAGAAACCATTTAAAGGCTCAGGAACCCTTTGCAGGTGTTATGGCTTAATTAGCTGATTATAGTGGGACACTTTATTTTAGCTAGGTAGTTATTAAATACTTAATAACTATTTAATAACTACATTATTTTACCTAGCTAAAATAAATACAAAGTTGCCTGTAAAATAAAAATAAACCCTAAGCTAGCTACAATGTAACTATTAGTTATATTGTAGCTATCTTAGGGTTTATTTTATAGGTGAGTATTTAGTTTTAAATAGGAATAATTTAGTTAATTAAAGTTATTTTATTTAGATTATTTTAAATTATATTTAAGTTAGGGGGTGTTAGGGTTAGGGTTAGACTTAGGTTTAGGGGTTAATACACTTAATATAGTTGCGGCGACGTTGGGGGCGGCAGATTAGGGGTTAATAAATGTAGGTAGGTGTCGGTGATGTTAGGGATGGCAGATTAGGGGTTAATAAAATTTAACTAATGTTTGCGAAGCGAGAGTGTTGCGGTTTAGGGGTTAATATATTTATTAAAGTGGGGGTGATGTCCGGTCTGCAGATTAGGGGTTAAAATTTTTATTTAAGTGTTGCGATGTGGGGGGAGGGTGATCGGAACAGCCAATAGAATGCGAGTTCAATCTGATTGGCTGATTGGATCAGCCAATCCGATTGAACTTGAATCTGATTTTTCCTACCTTAATTCCGATTGGCTGATAGAATCCTATCAGCCAATCGGAATTCGAGGGACGCCATCTTGGATGACGTCACTTAAAGGAACCTTCATTCGTCGGGAGTTGCCGGAAGAAGAGGATGGATCCGCGTCGGCTGCTTCAAGATGGTCCCGCTCCGCGCCGGATGGAAGAATATAGAAGATGCCGCCTGGATGAAGATGTCTACCGGTCTGGATGTCCTCTTCTTGCCGGATAGGATGAAGACTTCGGACCCTCTTCTGGACCTCTTCTTGCCGGATAGGATGAAGACTTCGGACCCTCTTCTGGACAAATTGGTGATACCCGGCGTGGTGAAGATAAGGTAGGGAGATCTTCAGGGGCTTAGTGTTAGGTTTTTTAAGGGGGGTTTGGGTTAGATTAGGGGTATGTGGGTGGTGGGTTGTAATGTTGGGGGGGCATTGTATGTTTATTTAAATGCAAAAGAGCTGTTTTCTTTGGGGCATGCCCCGCAAAAGGCCCTTTTAAGGGCTGGTAAGGAAAAAGAGCTGTTAACTTTTTATTTTAGAATAGGGTAGGGCATTTTTGTATCTTGGGGGGCTTTGTTATTTTTTTAGGGGGCTTAGAGTAGGTGTAATTAGTTTAAAATTCTTTTAATCTTTTTTTATTTTTTGTAATTTAGTTTAGTTGATGTAATTGTAGATAATTGTAGGTAGTTTAGTTAATTAATTTATTGATAGTGTAGTGTTACGTTTAATTGTAACTTAGGTTAGGATTTATTTTACAGGTAATTTTGTACTTATTTTAACTATGTAGCTATTAAATAGTTATTAACTATTTAATAGCTATTGTACCTAGTTAAAATAAATACAAAGTTACTTGTAAAATAAATATAAACCCTAAAATAGCTACAATGTAATTATTAATTATATTGTAGCTATTTTAGGGTTTATTTTATAGGTAAGTATTTAGTTTTAAATAGGAATAATTTAGTTAATAATATCAATATTATTTAGATTTATTTAAATAATAATTATGTTAGGGGGTGTTAGGGTTAGACTTAGGTTTAGGGGGTAATATATTTTATGTAGGTGGCGGCGGTGTAGGGGGATCAGATTAGGGGTTAATAAATGTAATATAGGTGGCAGCGGTGTAGGGGGATCAGATTAGGGGTTAATAAATTTAATATAGGTGGCGGCGGTGTAGGGGGGTCAGATTAGGGGGTAATACATATAATATAGGTGGCGGCGGGGTCCGGGAGTGGCGGTTTAGGGGTTAATACATTTATTGTTAGGAGTGAGAGGGGGGATTGCGGATAGAGGGGTATGCGTGTAAGGCTATTTTTGGGAGGCATGTTAGACAGTTACTTGAGATTTTATACTTTAGTTAGGCCTAGATTTAGAGTTGGGCGGTAGCCGTGAAAACCAGCGTTAGAGGCTCCTAACGCTGGTTTTGGGCTACCGCCGGTATTTAGAGTCAGTCAGGAAAGGGTCTAACGCTCACTTTCCAGCCGCGACTTTACCATACCGCAGATCCCCTTACGTCAATTGCGGATCCTATCTTTTCAATGGGATCTTTCTAACACCGGTATTTAGAGTCGTGGCTGAAGTGAGCGTTAGAAATCTAACGACCAAACTCCAGCCGCAGAAAAAAGTCAGTAGTTAAGAGCTTTTTGGGCTAACGCCGGTTCATAAAGCTCTTAACTACTGTGCTCTACAGTACACTAACACCCATAAACTACCTATGTACCCCTAAACCGAGGCCCCCCCACATCGCCGCCACTCGATTAAATTTTTTAACCCCTAATCTGCCGACCGCCACCTACGTTATACTTATGTACCCCTAATCTGCTGCCCCTAACACCGCTGACCCCTATATTATATTTATTAACCTCTAATCTGCCCCCCACAACGTCGCCGCCAGCTACCTACAATAATTAACCCCTAATCTGCAAACCGCAAAGCGCCGCCACCTACGTTATCCTTATGTACCCCTAATCTGCTGCCTCTAACACCGCCGACCCCTATATTATATTTATTAACCCCTAATCTGCCCCCCACAACGTCGCCGCCACCTACCTACACTTATTAACCCCTAATCTGCCGAGCGGACCGCACCGCTACTATAATAAAGTTATTAACCCCTAATCCGCCTCACTCCCGCCTCAATAACCCTATAATAAATAGTATTAAACCCTAATCTGCCCTCCCTAACATCGCCGACACCTAACTTCAAACATTTACCCCTAATCTGCCGACCGGAGCTCACCGCTATTCTAATAAATTTTTTAACCCCTAAAGCTAATTCTAACCCTAACCCTAACACCCCCTAAGTTAAATATAATTTTATTCTAACAAAATAAATTAACTCTTATTAAATAAATTATTCCTATTTAAAGCTAAATACTTACCTGTAAAATAAATCCTAATATAGCTACAATATAAATTATAATTATATTGTAGCTATTTTAGGATTAATATTTATTTTACAGGTAACTTTGTAATTATTTTAACCAGGTACAATAGCTATTAAATAGTTAAGAACTATTTAATAGTTACCTAGTTAAAATAATTACAAAATTACCTGTAAAATAAATCCTAACTTAAGTTACAATTAAACCTGACACTACACTATCAATAAATAAATTAAATAAACTACCTACAATTATCTACAATTAAATAAACTAACTAAAGTACAAAAAATAAAAAAGAACTAAGTTACAAAAAATAAAAAAATATTTACAAAGATTAGAAAAAAATTACAACAATTTTAAACTAATTACACCTACTCTAAGCCCCCTAATAAAATAACAAAGACCCCCAAAATAAAAAAATGCCCTACCCTATTCTAAATTACAAAAGTTCAAAGCTCTTTTATCTTACCAGCCCTTAAAAGGACCTTTTGTGGGCATGCTCCAAAGAATTCAGCTCTTTTGCCTGTAAAAAAAAAACATACAATACCCCCCCCCCAACATTACAACCCACCACCCACATACCCCTAATCTAACCCAAACCCCCCTTAAATAAACCTAACACTAAGCCCCTGAAGATCTTCCTACCTTGTCTTCACCATGCCAGGTATCACAGATCGTTCCAGGCTCCGAAATCTTCATCCAAGCCCAAGCGGGGGCTAGACATCCATCATCCGGCGGCTGAAGAGGTCCAGAAGAGGCTCCAAAATCTTCATCCTATCCGGGAAGAAGAGGCGATCCGGACCGGCAACCATCTTGATCCAAGCGGCATCTTCTATCTTCATCCGATGACGACCGGCTCCATCTTGAAGACCTCCACCGCGGACCCATCTTCTTCTTCCGACGACTTCCCGACGAATGACGGTTCCTTTAAGGGACGTCATCCAAGATGACGTCCCTCGAATTCCGATTGGCTGATAGGATTCTATCAGCCAATCAGAATTAAGGTAGGAAAATTCTGATTGGCTGATGGAATCAGCCAACCAGAATCAAGTTCAATCCGATTGGCTGATCCGATCAGCCAATCAGATTGAGCTCGCATTCTATTGGCTGATCGGAACAGCCATTAGAATGCAAGCTCAATCTGATTGGCTGATTGAATCAGCCAATTGGATTGAACTTGATTCTGATTGGCTGATTCCATCAGCCAATCAGAATTTTCCTACCTTAATTTCGATTGGCTGATAGAATCCTTGGATGACGTCCCTTAAAGGAACCGTCATTCGTCGGGAAGTCGTCGGAAGAAAAAGATGGGTCAGCGGTGGAGGTCTTCAAGATGGAGCCGGTCGTCATCGGATGAAGATAGAAGATGCCGCTTGGATCAAGATGGTTGCCGGTCCGGATCGCCTCTTCTTCCCGGATAGGATGAAGATTTTGGAGCCTCTTCTGTCATTCGTCGGGAAGTCGTCGGAAGAAAAAGATGGGTCAGCGGTGGAGGTCTTCAAGATGGAGCCGGTCGTCATCGGATGAAGATAGAAGATGCCGCTTGGATCAAGATGGTTGCCGGTCCGGATCGCCTCTTCTTCCCGGATAGGATGAAGATTTTGGAGCCTCTTCTGGACCTCTTCAGCCGCCGGATGATGGATGTCTAGCCCCCATTTGGGCTTGGATGAAGATTTCGGAGCCTGGAATGATCGGTGATACCTGGCAGGGTGAAGACAAGGTAGGAAGATATTCAGGGGCTTAGTGTTAGGTTTATTTAAGGGGGGTTTGGGTTAGATTAGGGGTATGTGGGTGGTGGGTTGTAATGTTGGGGGGGGTATTGTATGTTTTTGTTTAACAGGCAAAAGAGCTGAATTCTTTGGGGCATGCCCCACAAAAGGTCCTTTTAAGGGCTGGTAAGGTAAAAGAGCTTTGAACTTTTGTAATTTAGAATAGGGTAGGGCATTTTTTTATTTTGGGGGTCTTTGTTATTTTATTAGGGGGCTTAGAGTAGGTGTAATTAGTTTAAAATTGTTGTAATTTTTTTGTAATGTTTGTAAAAAAAAAATATTTTTTGTAACTTAGTTCTTTTTTATTTTTTGTACTTTAGTTAGTTTATTTAATTAATTTATTGATAGTGTAGTGTTAGGTTTAATTGTAACTTAGGTTAGGATTTATTTTACAGGTAATTTTGTAATTATTTTAACTAGGTAACTATTAAATAGTTCTTAACTATTTAATAGCTATTGTACCTGGTTAAAATAATTACAAAGTTACCTGTAAAATAAATATTAATCCTAAAATAGCTACAATATAATTATAATTTATATTGTAGCTATATTAGGATTTATTTTACAGGTAAGTATTTAGCTTTAAATAGGAATAATTTATTTAATAAGAGTTAATTTATTTCGTTAGAATAAAATTATATTTAACTTAGGGGGGTGTTAGGGTTAAAGTTAAACTTAGCTTTAGGAGTTAATAAATTTATTAGAATAGCGGTGAGCTCCTGTCGGCAGATTAGGGGTTAATACTTGAAGTTAGGTGTCGGCAATGTTAGGGAGGGCAGATTAGGGGTTAATACTATTTATTATAGGGTTATTGAGGCGGGAGTGAGGCGGATTAGGGGTTAATACATTTATTATAGTAGCGCTCAGGTCCGGTCGGCAGATTAGGGGTTAATAAGTGTAGTTAGGTGGAGGCGACGTTGGGGGCGGCAGATTAGGGGTTAATAAATATAATATAGGGGTCGGCGATGTTAGGGCAGCAGATTAGCGGTACATAGGGATAATGTAGGTGGCGGGGGTGTACGGAGCGGCAGATTAGAGGTTAAAAATAATATGCAGGGGTCAGCGATAGTGAAGGCGGCAGATTAGGGGTTAATAAGTGTAAGGTTAGGGGTGTTTAGACTCGGGGTACATGTTAGAGTGTTAGGTGCAGACGTAGGAAGTGTTTCCCCATAGAAAACAATGGGGCTGCGTTAGGAGCTGAACGCGGCTTTTTTGCAGGTGTTAGGTTTTTTTTCAGCTCAAACAGCCCCATTGTTTTCTATGGGGGAATCATGCACGAGCATGTTTTTGAAGCTGGCCGTGTCCGTAAGCACCACTGGTATCGAGAGTTGAAGTTGCGGTAAATATGCTCTACGCTCCTTTTTTGGAGCCTAACGCAGCCATTCTGTGAACTCTAAATACCAGCAGTATTTAAAAGGTGCGGCCAGAAAAAAGCATGCGTAGCTAACGCACCCCTTTGGCCGCAAAACTCTAAATCTAGGCGTAAGTTTTTTAGGCGCAGGCAGTTTCTAAAGTGCCGTAAGTCACTGGCGACTCCAGAAATGTGTACTTACGCTTATTTCTGGACATCGCTAGTTTGTCCGACTTACGGCACTTTAGCAAACTGCCGGCGGGGTATATTGGATACCCGATGTGCGAGGTGAAACTACGGGTGGCGTGGGTTCCCTCGCTTGCGCCGAAAAGTACGCCCTATATCGGATCGCGCCCATGGTCTTGATTGAAAGTGGAAGATAATTCTGGACATTCTTCAGTAGTGTCTGAAAGGACTTATCTTATAGGTGCTGGAGAACAACAACAGAAGCAGATGCCACCACATCTACAGTATCCCCCACAGATGACATTGTCCCCACAACATCCCACACAGATGCCACTGCCACACACCCAAATTAGATTGCCTTCATTTGCCCATAACTAGCGCACAGCACTTTTATTTTAAGGTTTTTTGGATGTCTAGCTGCTACCATATTGCAAAATTAACAGCTAGTTCCCATCCAGCTAAATAACGTGTGCTTCCTCCGTAGTTACATGAACTGCAGCCATCAAATAGCACAGAGAGCAGAAGGCAGAGCTGATTAGCAGAATACAAATTTTCTTCCTAAAATCAGTATCATTTGATCGCAGCAGTCACTGTCTGCTTTGACATCACAGGTACTTTAGCTGGATGGGAACTAGAGATTACCATATCAGCTCTCAATATGCCGGTTTCTGGAAGAAGGCATATTTTACCTTTGCTTTATTTTCATTATTTATATATTTTTTAACTCTTCTGTGGTTACATATGTGTTAGCACTAATTCATACATATAGAATATATTAATATACAAATTTCCCTCAAAGAGAGAAGGAAAAAAAGTAAAGCTATTCAAAGGCCTCTATCTTATTATGTCTCATTTATGATTATCTACTCACACACTTGTAATTACAGGGAATTGTACAAATTAAACTTAATTTTTACTAAAAAAGTTGTTTTATTTATACAATTTCCTAGCTTATTGGGTCTGTAAGTAGCGTAGATAATCAGAAATGACAAGAGATTCCTTTAAATATCTTTACTTTTTTTCTTCTCTCTTTTAGGGAAATATGTATATTAATATATATATTAAAGATATAAGGTACTTCCCCACTACATATACTGTATGTTTATGGTTAATAATTAATAAGGGTGAGTGGGTAAAACAGTGTACATAAGGATAATTTATATATTGGATATCTTGAGAGATGTGAGCTACTGATTTGAATAGGAATGCAAGGTACGCCATTTTGAAACGGCTACCGTGCATTCAACTTCAGTGTTCGGCAGCGACTGTGTGAAGAGGACGCTCCGTGCAGGATGGCATCAGCTTCCAGGATGGCTCCACTCCGCGCCGCCGGGATGAAGATAGAAGACGCCCCCGGGATGGATGAAGACCTCGCGGCCTGGATGAAGACCTTGCCGCCTGGATGAAGACTTCTTTGTGCCTGGATGTCCAGACTTGAGAAACCATGAGTAGATCTTCTGGGGTTAGTGTTAGGTTTTTTTAAAAAAACATTTGTGTGGGGTTTTTTTTTAGATTAGGGATGGGCACTTGAAAAAGAGCTAAATGCCCTTTTAAGGACAATGCCCATACAAATTCCCCTTTAGGGGCAATGGGTAACTTAGGTTTTTTTTAGAGTTAGGTTTTTTATTTTGGTGGGTTGGTTGGGTGGTGGCTTTTACAGGTAAAAGAGCTTATTTCTTTAAGGCAATGCCCTACAAAAGGTCCTTTTAAGGGATATTGGTAGCTTATTGTAGGCTAGGGGGTGTTTTTATTTTGGGGGACTTTTTTATTTTTATAGGGCTATTAGATTAGGTGTAATTGTTTTTATTTTTTATAATTTTGTTTATTTTTTTTGTAATCTTAGTGTTTTCTTTTTCGTGACTTTAATGTTTATTATTGGTGGTAAACTTAGATTTTTTTAAATTTTTCGTAGGATTTGGGGTTTTTTTAATTGTAATTTAGACTTTTTAAATTTTTTCCTAGGGTTAGATTTTATTTTAATTTGTAATTTAGATATTTTAATTGGTAGTTTTTGTTTTATTTTATTAGAATAGTAGTTTTTATTTATGTAAATAGAGTTATATCGTAATTTTAAAGTTAGGGGGGGCTAGGTTTAAGGGTTAATAGTTTAATTTAGTGTTTTGCGATGTGGGGGGGCAGTGTTTTAGGGGTCAATAGGTTTATTTAGTGGCGAAGATGTGGGAGGCCGGAGGTTTAGGGGTTAATAACTTTATTATAGTGCTGGCGATGTTGGGGTGCATGGGAATAGGGGTGAATAACTTTATTATAGTGGCAGCGATGTCGGGGAGCGGTGGAATAGGGGTTAATAACTTATTAGTGGTGGCGATGTCGGGAGCGACAGATTAGGGGTTAATAACTTTATTTAGGTGTTGGCAATGTCGGGGCAGCGAATTAAGGGTGTTTAGACTTGGGGTTTATGTTAGGGTGTTTCACACTTCAGGTGTTAGTTTTTTCTAACACTCTCTCCCCATTGATGTCTATGGGGGAAATCGTGCACAAGCACGTATTTTCAGCCCTTGGCTTTTGTGCGGTATGGAGCTTAGCGCCACCATATCACACGCACAAGGAGGCTTTTCAGAACTTGTAATGGCAGTGCTATGGGGGGGTGTGAAATAACGCAACTTTTGTTACATTCGTTTTTCGCACCCTGTTTAGTGCAAAACTCGTAATCTAGGTGAAAGATAATTTAAAAAATCCTTACTTATTATTTTTTTAATTACAATGAGGTATTACTACAGGTACTATCAGCATATATTGACCTATTGTTATTTTAGGTTTTGTATATACAAATCGCAATGCACTATTATTAAATATATACGAGATTTAATTATAAAATACCTTTCTACATTCAGCGTTAAAAAGAATTTTAAAAGTAAGGGACATGAAACCCAAAATTTTCCTTCATGATTCAGATAGAGAATACAATTTTAAAAAAACATTCCTGTTTGCTTAAGTTTTCTAATTTGCTTTATTCTTTAGATATCCTTTGTTAAACACATAGCAACGCACAAAGGGAAACCAATCAAATAAGGAATCTATGTGCAGCCACCAATCAGCCGCTACTGAGCCTATTTAGATATGCTTTCAAATAAAGGATATCAAGAGAATGAAGCAAATTAGATAATAGAAGTAAATTGGAAAATTGTTTAAAATTGCATGCTGTTTCTAAAAAGAAAAATTTTTGGTTTCATGTCCCTTTAAGTTCTCACTCTGTGCGGTTTCAGGAAGATACCTATAATCAAGAGGATTTTTTTTTTTTTTTTAAATGGGTTATGTGTGTAAGTGAGGCAGAATGACAGCTCTGTATTGTTATATGTCTGTATATAGGTAACTGGAAATGGCTGATCTGAGTGATATGTATGTATGTATGTGTGTGTGTGTGTGTGTGTGTGTGTATGTTAATATGTGTGTATGAATGTATAACGTGCATAAATGTGTATTTATGAGTGTGTATGTATGGGTGTGTATGGGTGTGTATGTAAATATGTGTGTATGAATGTATAACGTGCATAAATGTGTATTTATGAGTGTGTATGTATGGGTGTGTATGTAAATATGTGTGTATGAATGTATAACATGTGCATAAATGTGTATTTTTGAGTGTGTATGTGTGTATGTAAATATGTGTGTATGAATGTATAACATGTGCATAAATGTGTGTTTGTGTATGTGTGTGTATGTGTGTCTGCGTGTTTGTGTGTGTGTATGTATGTGTATGTATGTGTGTGTGTGTGTGTATGTGTGTGTGTATGTATGTGTGTGTATATGTGTGTGTGTATGTGTGTATATGTGTGTGTGTAGGTGTGTGTGTGTATGTGTGAGTGTATGTGTGTGTGTGTGTGTGTGTGTATGTGTCTGTGTATGTGTGTGTGTGTGTGTGTATGTGTGTATGTGTGTGTTTATGGTAGTACCCAAGGAGGGGTGTCAGCAAAGCTAGGGTAACCAGGAAAAAGTGTCTGTGTTTGGCTATTTCAAATGTTGGGAGGTACAGTATGTAAAGAGATATCCACTTGTAGAAAACCTTTGAAAGAAAGTCTGCATTACTATTAGTATGGCCAAATTCCTTGCATTCAAGCTTAAAGGGACAGTATACACTACTATAAAAAATAAGATGCACAGATACTGATCTAAAATTCCAGTATTAAACTGTTTAAAAACATACTTAGAAGCTCCCAGTTTAGCTCTGTTTAAAAGGTTATCTGGAACACCCACTGCAAGTAGTTCTATAGCAAAAAGAGCAACCCCCCCCCCCCCACTTCCTCGCATATGAAAATACTCTTTATACAAACAGGAGCAAGCAGTAAGTATACATCAGTATTCTTCTAAAACTTTTGGACTCAGTTAGGAGACTGAAAGTGTAATGTTATTTAAAAATAAGCAAATCTATACTTTTTAAAAAAAATAAAAGCTGTATAAGCTATATAAATGGATCATCTACAAAATAATTATGCAAAGAAAATCTAGTGTATAATGTCCCTTTAAAGCCATGTTTTTATTGACCGTTTGTTATAGTGTACCTAGTATGGCTAATGCACTCCTTTTCGAAAAATGTATTAAAGTGCATCTCTATTATACTTACGCATTGTGATTTATAGGGATGGGCAAATGTTTTGCAACATTCCAAAAATGAAACAAATTTTAACCCCTTAAGGCCCGTGCATTTCAGACTAAAACTTCCCCAAAATACCAGAGAATTTTTTGCTATTACTTCATGTAAACAGAAAAAGATCCTTGTATTTGTTTTATTTAACTAAATTAAGGTATTGCTCTAGGCCCATTTTGGTATATTTCATGCCACCTTTTTGCTGCAAAATGCGACCATATTAAAAAAATTGTTAATTTTTTTTACAAACTTTGGGATTCTTACTGAAATTATTTACATACCGCTTGTGCAATCATGACACAAATGATAGTAAAAGCTTCTAAGGATTCCCCTTTGTTTAGAAATAGCAGACATGCATGGCTTGGCCATTGCTTTTTGGCAATTAGAAGGCCGCTAATTGCAGCTGCGCACAACACTTCTGAAATTCCTGGCATTTGAGGAGTTAATCATGTATATGTGTATGCATAATTACCTTATAGATGCAGATATATTACCACATAGCTGTCAATAAATAAAATTATTTCTCAACTTTTAACAAAAACAAAATGTATGCTTACCTGATAAATTATTTTCTTTTGGAATGATGAGGATCCACAGTCCTCCATAATATATGGATATTTTTCCCGCCACTAGGAAGAGGTCAAAAACCCATACAAAAGCTTTAAAACCCTCCCACCTGCCATGTCGCTTTTAGTTTTACGTTTAGCCAAGTTGTGAATATTAAAGAAATGTAGCACAGTCTATAGAGATGTCATTAGAACTGTCACCCAAAAAAACATTAAATCGGCGTAATTTATCAGGTAAGCATAAATTTTGTTTTCTTTTAAAAATGATGTTGGTTCAGAGTCCTCCATAGCATATGAGATTAATACCCAAGCCAATGGGTTATTTTTCTAGTAGGCCTTAATTAGCCGACACTGCAGGGACTTTCTTGCCAAAAGCTGCTTGCAATAAACTCTGAAAAAAGTATGCAGATAAGACGTGTTCCAGCTTTGCAAATCTGCTCCACAGAAGCATAATCTTTCAAAAACCCAAAAAGTAATTGCGCTTGAAGAAAGAACTGTAATACTCTTACGCCTAGATTTAGAATTTTGCGGCCAAAGGGGTGCGCTAGCTACGCATGCTTTTTTCTGGCCGCACCTTTTAAATACCGCTAGAATTTAGAGTGCACAGAATGGCTGCGTTAGGCTCCAAAAAAGGAGCGTAGAGCATATTTACCGCAACTTCAACTCTCGATACCAGCGGTGCTTACGGACGCGGCCAGCTTCAAAAACATGCTCGTGCACGATTCCCCCATAGAAAACAATGGGGCTGTTTGAGCTGAAAAAAAACACCTTCAGCTCCTAACGCAGCCCCATTGTTTGCTATGGGGAAACACTTCCTACGTCTGCACCTAACACACTAACATGTACCCCGAGTCTAAACACCCCTAACCTTACACTTATTAACCCCTAATCTGCCGCCCCCGCTATCGCTGACACCTGCATATTTTTTTAACCCCTAATCTGCCGCTCCATAAACCGCCGCTACTTACATTATCCCTATGTACCCCTAATCTGCTGCCCCTAACACCGCCGACCCCTATATTATATTTATTAACCCCTAATCTGCCCCCCACAATGTCGCCTCCACCTGCCTACACTTATTAACAGTCAGATAAAACGAGGATTGAGTCCTTGTTGAGGTGCGCAAATATGAGATGCAAAACACATAAACCAAAACCAGTCTCGGGGGAGGCAAGGTAATACCACACCGCAGGCCACCCGATCTGACGGCAGCACTCCCAAAAGTAGGATAATGGCAGATATCTGTAGAAGCAGAGAACAGAGAGAGGCGCCTTATGGGACAGTATCGTAGTGTCGCTAATATGCAGATAGAGGCAGACAGCACACACAGGTGGAAGAATACTCACAAGTGAGGCGGCATAAACGTATGCCAAACTAGACAGGACGGAACCTTAGTCGCCCGCCAGACGGTCCAATGGGAGAAAGACTCTCACGTTCCAGTGGTCCAATCCGCTACGGCGGACAAAGGCAGACGTCAGGTGCCCACAGCGTCTGTGGGAGGATCAATGGCTCAGAGTCCTTAGTGCAAGTGATAGAATATTGCTAACACATATGAGTTCATGCTGATAACAGGCTGCAATGTCTGTGCTCAGGAAGAAGGAGCTCCTCCCATTTACTTCCTGTGGAGCTGTAGCTGGACACGGCCAGAGCACTGAGAGATATCAGGTATTGATGTAACTGGAGTGAATAAGGGAACCTTCTTCCTGAGCACAGACATTGCAGCCTGTTATCAGCATGAACTCATATGTGTTAGCAATATTCTATCACTTGCACTAAGGACTCTGAGCCATTGATCCTCCCACAGACGCTGTGGGCACCTGACGTCTGCCTTTGTCCGCCGTAGCGGATTGGACCACTGGAACGTGAGAGTCTTTCTCCCATTGGACCGTCTGGCGGGCGACTAAGGTTCCGTCCTGTCTAGTTTGGCATACGTTTATGCCGCCTCACTTGTGAGTATTCTTCCACCGGTGTGTGCTGTCTGCCTCTATCTGCATATTAGCGACACTACGATACTGTCCCATAAGGCGCCTCTCTCTGTTCTCTGCTTCTACAGATATCTACACTTATTAACCCCTAATCTGCCGAGCGGACCGCACCGCTATTATAATAAAGTTATTAACCCCTAATCCGCCTCACTCCCGCCTCAATAACCCTATAATAAATAGTATTAACCCCTAATCTGCCCTCCCTAACATTGCCGACACCTAACTTCAAACATTAACCCCTAATCTGCCGACTGGAGCTCACCGCTATTCTAATAAATGTATTAACCTCTAAAGCTAAGTCTAACCCTAACACTAACACCCCCCCTAAATTAAATATAATTTAAAACTAACAAAATAAATTAACTCTTATTAAATAAATTATTCCTATTTAAAGCTAAATACTTACCTGTAAAATAAACCCTAATATAGCTACAATATAAATTATAAATATATTATAGCTATTTTAGGATTTATATTTATTTTACAGGTAACTTTGTATTTATTTTAACCAGGTACAATAGCTATTAAATAGTTAATAACTATTTAATAGCTAAAATAGTTAAAATAATTACAAAATTACCTGTAAAATAAATCCTAACCTAAGTTACAATTAAACCTAACACTACACTATCAATAAATTAATTAAATAAAATACCTACAATTATCTACAATTAAACCTAACACTACAGTATCAATACATTAATTAAATACAATACCTACAAATAAATACATTTAAATAAACTAACTAAAGTACAAAAAATAAAAAAGAACTAAGTTACAAAAAATAAAAAAATATTTACAAACATTAGAAAAATATTACAACAATTTTAAACTAATTACACCTACTCTAAGCCCCCTAATAAAATAACAAAGACCCCCAAAATAAAAAAATGCCCTACCCTATTCTAAATTACAAAAGTTCAAAGCTCTTTTACCTTACCAGCCCTGAACAGAGCCCTTTGTGGGCATGCCCCAAAGAATTCAGCTCTTTTGCCTGTAAAAAAACACATACAATACCCCCCCCCAACATTACAACCCACCACCCACATACCCCTAATCTAACCCAAACCCCCCTTAAATAAACCTAACACTAAGCCCCTGAAGATGTTCCTACCTTATCTTCACATCGCCGGGTATCACACCGATCGGTCCTGGCTCCAAAATCTCCATCCAACCCAAGCGGGGGCTGGCGATCCATAATCCTGTGGCTGAAGAGGTCCAGAAGAGGCTCCAAAGTCTTCATCCTATCCGGGAAGAAGAGGCGATCCAGACCAGCAACCATCTTGATCCAAGCGGCATCTTCTATCTTCATCCGATGAGGAACGGCTCCATCATGAAGACCTCCAGCGCGGATCAATCTTCTTCTATTGGCTGTTCCGATCAGCTAATAGAATGCGAGCTCAATCTGATTGGCTGATCGGATCAGCCAATCGGATTGAACTTGATTCTGATTGGCTGATTCCATCAGCCAATCAGAATTTTCCTACCTTAATTCCGATTGGCTGATAGAATCCTATCAGCCAATCGGAATTCGAGGGACGCCATCTTGGATGACGTCCCTTAAAGGAACCGTCATCCTTCAGTTGGACGTCATCGGAAGAAGATTGATCCACGCTGGAGGTCTTCACGATGGAGCCGTTCCTCATCGGATGAAGATAGAAGATGCCGCTTGGATCAAGATGGTTGCCGGTCTGGATCGCCTCTTTTTCCCGGATAGGATGAAGACTTTGGAGCCTCTTCTGGACCTCTTCAGCCACAGGATTATGGATCGCCAGCCCCCGCTTGGGTTGGATGAAGATTTTGGAGCCAGGACCGATCGTTGTGATACCCGGCGAGGTGAAGATAAGGTAGGAAGATCTTCAGGAGCTTAGTGTTAGGTTTATTTAAGGGGGGTTTGGGTTAGATTAGGGGTATGTGGGTGGTGGGTTGTAATGTTGGGGGGGGGGTATTGTATGTTTTTTTTTACAGGCAAAAGAGCTGAATTTCTTGGGGCATGCCCCGCAAAGGGCCCTGTTCAGGGCTGGTAAGGTAAAAGAGCTTTGAACTTTTGTAATTTAGAATAGGGTAGGGCATTTTTTTATTTTGGGGGGCTTTGTAATTTTATTAGGGGGCTTAGAGTAGGTGTAATTAGTTTAAAATTGTTGTAATATTTTTCTAATGTTTGTAAATATTTTTTTATTTTTTGTAACTTAGTTCTTTTTTATTTTTTGTACTTTAGTTAGTTTATTTAATTGTAGTTATTTGTAGGTATTGTATTTAATTAATTTATTGATAGTGTAGTGTTAGGTTTAATTGTAACTTAGGTTAGGATTTATTTTATAGGTAATTTTGTAATTATTTTAACTATTTGTCAGAGTATATAAATATTATGATGAATATTACATATGTGTATATATATATATATATATATATATGTATATTTTATACACTGTATATGTTAGATGAGACCTCAGGATTAATTGAACATGAGTTTGTTGAACACAGCTTCTAATACACGTCTATCAGGATTGACGATCAGTAGAGCCTTTTTGAAACACAAACATTTCTTTTCTAAAGGAAATAGCTCAGTGACCCTATTCATTTGACTATATATGCAGATTTTTATAACCTCAGAACATTTGGTGAGGTGAGAAAAGAATGTGTTCAAGGACCCCTTTGGAATTTGACACGTGTGATACAACAGTTCTATCTCACTGAATCTCTATTTGAAGACTTACTGCAAAAACCCCTCTTGGGGGAAGGTGACACAAATAAAATCAAATACACATCTGCACTGCTGGCTAAACAGGAAATATGCTGTTTTAAAGACTCTTACAACTCCTCATGGATTGACCCCATGTGGTGAGTATGAGACAAAAAGTCTGGCAACTGAAGTTACTGAAAAGTTAGAATGTTAGGATAATACAGTGAAGGCCCATGACTTACATTATGATTTCAAAACAACTATATATATATTTTAATGGATATGAGATGTATATTTATGTGATATCAAACATTAACATCTAAATATATATATATATGGAAAGTAAAAGATTGAATGATATATATATGTATATATATATATATATATATATTTTGAAGGCATGAATATCTTAGCCTCTGTGTGTTTAAGAACATGAATAGATGTTTATGGACCTGAAGAGAAGTGATTATTAACATTTATTTTTATTTCAGATCGACATAAACAGGATTTATGTATTCAGGAAGAAATACACAGAAATGTCACATACTATATCTGGGTGGATGCAAATATCAGGAGTTTTAAATACTACCAATCTGGAGATATAAAAATAAGCTGTTATTTGCAAAGAAATGCCAGAATACTGATAAAATTATAATGCATTTTAAGCTAATAATTAGCAGTGTTAAATTACCTTAATATAATAAAATGTTAATAATATAACATATTTGGTATCAGAATAATCAGAAAAAATAACCTAATATTAACCATCTGTAATTGGGGTTATATATGATTAATGCAGAGAGTGTGATCTGATTAAATAACCATTTTATAAAAAAAAAATTAACTTGCTTAAAAATGTCAGAAATGCTGTATTGTATTGCTATGTTGTACTGTATGCTGCCACCTGGTGTTATGTTGCGAGAACTACAGCCAGAAGGTTCTTTCTGGCTGTTAAAAATGAAATTTCCAAGGGCCAATCCGATTTAGACTTCCCAGATAACCAATGGGAAGGTCAGCTTCCGTAGTGCCACCCACATGATGTCATCAATGATTATATAATGGGAGTGTTGAATGCACAAGAGAGAGTTGTCTGTAACTTGTTGAAAATTAGTGATCTGATTTTGGCTGCGATATACCTGAAAAAAAAAAAAGTTCACTTCAGCAAGGAGCTTAAAACTTATCCTTGATTTGTGCAAAAACCTTCTTTCAAATGAGATGACCTAAAGACCGCTACGAATTGGTTCAAAATTGGTGAAGTATATTGTATTTTAAATTGGTAGTTATAAGCCTAGGTATTGTTCAAATCTGTGTCTGAATTGGCTAAGTAACTCATCTATACAAGTTCTGATATTGTCGGTTAATTTTGTATTAGGATAAATTGCAGTTAAATAGCAGAATATATATTTTATCCTATTGTTTTATAAACACTGTTTAGAATTGTATTGCTTGGATGTTAAAGGTTTTTAGTCCCATTGTGTTAAATAAATAAGGCTGAATTGTGAAGGTATATTGTTCTGGGTTTTGTAAGAAGAATAGCATATCTTAAGAGTTGGTTCTAACGCATATAAACTTTTATTTAGTTTCCTTTTATTGCAAATATAGTTCAATATGTTTATGGATATTAACTAAATAAAAGAATTCAGATATTTATATTAATTGTATGGTCTAGTAGGTGCATGGTTGATAAGGGTTTCTATTTCTTTGTATTGTGTTTATAACCCTGCCATAAACTTATATATATTATTTGGATAGCACTGCTAAGATTTTCATAAATATACTGACATATTTTAGCTATTAAATAGTTCTTAACTATTTAATAGCTATTGTACCTGGTTAAAATAAATACAAAGTTACCTGTAAAATAAAATAAATCCTAAATATAGCTATAATATAATTATAATTTATATTGTAGCTATATTAGGGTTTATTTTACAGGTAAGTATTTAGCTTTAAATAGGAATAATTTATTTAATAAGAGTTAATTTATTTTATTAGATTTAAATTATATTTAACTTAGGGGGGTGTTAGTGTTAGGGTTAGACTTAGCTTTAGGGGTTAATCCATTTATTACAGTAGCGGCGAGATTCGGTCGGCAGATTAGGGGTTAATAATTGAAGTTAGGTGTCGGTGATGTTAGGGAGGGCAGATTAGGGGTTAATACTATTTATTATAGGGTTATTGAGGCGGGAGTGAGGCGGATTAGGGGTTAATAACTTTATTATAGTAGCGGTGCGGTCCGCTCGGCAGATTAGGGGTTAATAAGTGTAGGCAGGTGGAGGCGACGTTGAGGGGGGCAGATTAGGGGTTAATAAATATAATATAGGGGTCGGCGGTGTTAGGGGCAGCAGATTAGGGGTACATAAGGATAACGTAGGTAGCGGCGCTTTGCGGTCAGCAGATTAGGGGTTAATTATTGTAGGTAGCTGGCGGCGACGTTGTGGGGGGCAGGTTAGGGGTTAATAAATATAATATAGGGGTCGGTGGTGTTAGGGGCAGCAGATTAGGGGTACATAAGTATAACGTAGGTGGCGGTCGGCAGATTAGGGGTTAAAAAATTTTTATCGAGTGGCGGTGATGTGGGGGGACCTCGGTTTAGGGGTACATAGGTAGTTTATGGGTGTTAGTGTACTTTAGAGCACAGTAGTTAAGAACCGGTGTTAGCCCAGAAAGCTCTTAACTACTGACTTTTTTCTGCGGCTGAAGTTTTGTCGGTAGATTTCTAACGCTCACTTCAGTCACGACTCTAAATACCGGAGTTAGAAAGATCCCATTGAAAAGATAGGATACGCAATTGACGCAAGGGGATCTGCGGTATGGAAAAGTCGCGGCTGAAAAGTGAGCGTTAGACCCTTTAATGACTGACTCCAAATACCAGAGGGCGGCTACCGCCCAACTCTAAATCTAGGCCTTAGAAAGGTGATCTTCCCATCAAGAAAGTCATTAATCACTTTTTCTTAAAGGGGCTTACATTTTCTTTCATGATCTAGGTAGAGCATACATTTTTAAACAACTCTCCAATTTATTTATTTTATTTAATTTGCTTCATTCTTTTGGTATACTTTGTTGAAAAGCATATGTAGATAGACTTGGAGCTAGCTACTGATTGGTGTTTCCACATATATGCTTCTTGTGATTGGCTTACAGATGTGTTCAGCTACTTCCCAGTAGTGCATTGCTGCTCCTTTAAGAGAGGATACCAAGAGAATAAAGCAAAATTTATATTAAATTAATATATTGCCAAAGCAATATAAGAAGGTGCACTATAATAGATCACCTATATGTATTAATTGTTATATACAACTATGCATAGATAACATAAAACAATAGAGTAAAGGACACATGCAATACAATATGTAAGGAATTAATTCTCCAGATAAAGTCGGCCGCACACCCAAACAGAGGATAATCAATAGTCACAGTCCTTAAAGACAAAGGAGAGGCTCGGGGGCGGAGCCGGCAGCTGCAGAGATGGCAGCATAACTCCGGAGCTCCGCTGTAAAGGCCCTTATATCATTATGAATCCTCACCATCCTTGCCCCTAAACTCTCCTACAACATTCCCCAGCACCTCTAAAACCTGTAGCTACAACTCTGAGGGATAATCCTTTCATCTCCCCCTGGACCAGAGACACCCAGCACTCCGGGCCGAATTCAGGCCACATCTGACATCAGGCAACAAATGTACCCCTTTGCTGGTCATCAGGGGCCACAACCAAGCTCCTAGGAAGGCCCACAATCTAAAACGAAGGGCCCCAAGACTGAAAAACAGCACCCGATTTTCGAGTCGGACCGGAAAATAAATTTAGCCCGGGGATTGGGCCTACTCCGGAACTCCGGAACTCCGCTTTCTCCAGGGTAAGAACTTTTTATAAACCCTACTAAATCAGCCTACCCACACTGAGACAAGCACATTCCCTAACTGTAATCTGGCCACAATATATAATTAACACCTGCATGACCTCTGCAGGCCTCTGCAACATACTGAGCCTGGGGATTAGGCCTACTACAGGACCAGCTACAGACACAGACTAGCTGCGCACTCTAACCTAACTTTCATGCCTAATTACTGAAACAGGGTCTGCAACTCAAATACTCCAAATACCCCTTTGTGCAAAAGAGGAAATAAATAACAGTTTTGCTGCTTTTAACCACTGACTCTGCTGACTCTGCAGCTCTTTTGAAACATAAATCCTCAGCAACATTCAATACCTGACTTTCAAACTTAGCCTGGAGATAAAACCACACATTTGTTGCCGTGATTCTAGTACATTCTAGTACAGACTTTAACCCTTCCAGCCGCAATACACCACCACTGTGCATCTTTTATTTATTGGCAGTGATTACAAGAGCCTTTTGCCTGTTTTGAGGACTTGTTCTAACACCTCCATATACCTCATAAGTGTTTCTTGACATAAGACAATCTTGGCGCAGGAGAATCACGAGTTACGCCACGAGTATCTCTGGCCCAACATGACGGCTAAACGCAATGTCAAACATGACAAAATGTCAAAATCTCTTACAGGGAAATCAAGCCTTATGTCCTCTTTTTTGCATAGTTCAGACACAATGAATACCTCTCCTGCTTCCCAAAAAACTGGTGACAAAACCCCTCAAACCCTGTCACAGGAATCTCAATCAAACAGAACTTTACCAGCTGAATGCCAACTCTCTCCTTCATTTTTGCAAAATTTACCATCGAAAAAGGACATTGCGGACATAGTCCGTTCCTGTATTAGAGAAGAGCTGGCCGAATTAAAGCAGGACATTCACACCTTAGGTTTCCAAGTTGAATCTCTTGAAAGTAACCAAGAAACTATTAAAGAGGATGTACAGCAACTAACTGACCAAGTAACCTCTCAACAGGAGACCATACTTTCTCTTCAAGATAAGCTCGACGACCTCGAGAATCGAAGCAGGCGCAAAAATATGCGTATCAGAGGAGTGCCAGAGTCAGTCTTGCCCAGGGATTTCCCAGTTTATTTGCAAGATCTATTTCGACATCTGAAAGAATCTTCCTATACTGAGGATATCCTATGGGTCAGAGCTCATAGAACTTTGAGACCAAAACCTCCTGACTCAGCTCCGCCACGAGATATCGTGATCCGTTTAAAGAACTTTCAAGAAAAAGAAATGCTCTTACGACAATCCCGCAAAACTCAGCCTGTAAGATTTAGAGGCAATGTCTTACAATTCTTCCAGGACCTATCAACCCGCACCTTACAACGCAGGAAAGAATTTTCACCTCTTACTACCATGTTAAGAAATAAGAGAATCCCCTACAGATGGGGCTTCCCAACACATCTTTGGACCATCAGCAATAACACCCGTGTCATCTGCAAAACTCCAGAGGACACTCAAACTTTTTGTACAGCACTTGGCCTTGAACCACCTATGGAATCACTACCTGAACCACAAAACTCACAAATCTCCAAGGGACGAATCAATCCGAATGAGTCTTGGCATACAGCCCTTCCTAAGAAAGCCAAAGCAAAAGAAGCCACCACAAGAAGGCAACCCACTACCGGCTTGACCTCCTCTGAAGACTCACCTTTGTGAACTCTTTTACACCTATCTCAGTAATACTAAACAAATAGAAGGACATTTTGGCGAATGTTGCCCCTTCGGGAAAGGCAAGTACAGGTCATCATCATTTAGTCTAGTCTTTTTGTAACTCAGCAATTTAGAACCTTCTGCTATTAGCAGAATGAGAGCAAAGATAGATTCTGACAACTCCTTTTCCATCATGCCTACCTCATCCTCTCCCCCCTTACCACCTATCCTTTCCCCTTCCTACCCACCCCTCCGACTTATCTACCTCACCTTCCCCACTCTAGGATTCTTATTCAATATAATTTAAAAAAAAAAAAAAATGTCAACTTCTCAGGGCACTTTATGGTACTGCCCCCAACTTACTCTCAGTTATGACCTATGATAGGCAGAGAGATTTTTTGTTTTTGGTTAATATGTCAATGTTTTTTATGGTTAATAATGTTATTATGTTTGTTATGAGAAACTGTTTAAGTTATCACCTGTCAAATGAATGTTTTTCTCCTGCAGAGATGTGCCCACACATTTGTAAGATACATATACGTAAAGTGCTCTATGTGACCTCATCCACACAATTAAACAACATACCCCAACAAACACACTATGTTGCCCAAAAATAAGAACGATGAAACTCGTAAACTAACACTTCTTACACAAAATGCTAAGGGACTCAACTCACCCCACAAACGATCTAAAGCCCTTTCAGACCTTTCAAAAAGACAGGCAGACATCTTATTCTTACAAGAGACCCATTTTAAAAAAAACAAAGAGCCCAAATATTTTGGGAAAACATTCACCACTCACTACCACAGCTCCAACACCTCAAAAAGAGGTGGAGTCAGTATTCTACTGCATAAGTCTCTCCCCTTCACCCATATCCAAACCTCTAGAGACACTGAGGGCCGTTTTCTCGGCCTAGTAGGTCTACTTTATGGTAGACCTATTACCCTGGTAAATATTTACTCCCCAAATGTAAAACAAACCCCTTTCTTTAAACAAATATTTAACCGCATTATAGACATCGCAAAAGGACCCATCTTTGTTGCAGGGGATTTTAATGTTCCCATTCACCCTACTAAGGATAGCTCCAATCCTACAATAGCGATATCAAAAAAAGTCACTAATGTATTATGGACAGGTTTGAGAAACCTTAACCTCCACGACACTTGGCGTTTTATCCACCAGGACACCCGAGACTATACCTTTTTCTCCCATCCTAACAGAACATATAGTCGCATAGATTACATTTTCACCAATCAACCTGCCCTAGCCTTAGTCAACAGATGCGTTATTTCCCCCACATCATGGTCAGACCATTCAGCGGTAAAACTAACCATATCATGGACAAACACCCCACTAACATCATATACGTGGAAACTAGACAACTCCCTTCTTAACAATCCAGACACAATTAAGAAACTTACTAGCACCATTGAAGAATATTTTAGATTGAATATCCCCTCAACGGCCAAAAAATATACAATATGGGAAGCACACAAGTGCGTGCTCAGGGGCGAATTAATTAAATTAAAGGCTCATTTCCAAAAATTACATCGACAGCAATATAATGAGCTATCAAACACCTGACTGATCCGACTGGATCTGGCCCACAAACAATCCCCTACAAACCCTGATATACTGACTGACTTACAAAACGCTAAACAAGCATTAGACGGTTTCCTACAAATAGAATACCAGACACTTCGTGCAAAAACTAACAGCATGTTTTATTATGAAAGCAATAGGTCAGGCAAGTTATTAGCAAGAGCCTTGAAAAAAAAGAGATTGAAATCTTATATTAACGAATTACAAACACCTAATTGTCCCCACACCCTAAAAACTACTAAAGAAATTCTACAATCCTTTCATGACTACTATTCCACCTTATATAATATTCAAAGAAATGCACCCTCTCAAGGCCCTACCCCAGCTCTGATCTCTTATATTTCCAGCGCACATCTACCCACTATAACAACTGATCAACTTAACACCCTTAACAAACCCATTACCCAAATTGAACTCACCACGGCCATAAAATCACTTAACAATGGGAAAAGCCCAGGGCCAGACGGTTTCACTGGAAAGTACTACCACACCTTCTCTTCTCAACTATCCCCTTATCTCACTCAATTATTCAATGAAGTAACGGACACTAACCCGTTCCCCCAATCCATGCTAGAAGCGCAAGTAGTAGTGATCCCAAAACCAGGTAAACCCCCTACAACGCCCGCTAACTTTCGCCCAATCTCCCTCCTTAACATAGATATCAAACTTTACGCTAAAATATTAGCCACCCGCATCAACCTAATACTCCCAACAATTGTACATATTAATCAGGCAGGTTTCACTCCTCTTAGAGAAGCTAAAGATAATACGACCAAAATTCTATTACTAATGGAACATGCAGTTCACAACCATATCCCCTCCGCGTTCATCTCTATGGACGCGGAGAAAGCCTTTGATAGGCTAAACTGGCAATTTCTGAAGGAGACACTTTCGCAATTTGGCTTCGACTCGACCTTCACTGGAAAAATATTCTCCCTTTATAACAGTCCCCAAGCCAAAATAAAGTTGAACAATACCTTGTCCCAACCATTTTCAATCACAAACGGAACAAGACAGGGATGCCCCCTCTCCCCTATATTATTTATCCTTGCAATGGAGGTCCTAGCATCACATATTAGACACAACACGGACATACAGGGGTTCAAAATTGCTCACCAGGAATATAAAGCTACCTTATATGCTGATGACCTCTTTCTCACACTAACACGACCTCAAAACTCACTTCCCCCCCTCATTCAAACAATACACCAATACGGCAATTTTTCAAACTTCAAAATAAATATTACCAAATCAGAATTGCTCCCACTTGGACTACAGACGGAGGAAATCACTGCCATACAAGCACTCGCTCACTTTCGCATACAACCACGCGCTATAAAATACCTCGGTGTATATATCTCCCACCACACGCAAGTCACTGGACACCAATTATAAAGCCATAGCCGATTCAATCCAAAATATACTGCGCTCCTGGAACAATAAACCACTCTCATGGCTAGGCAGAATTAATTCAGTCAAAATGATTCTTCTCCCCAAATTACTATACCTCTTCCAAACACTACCGATCCCAATCCCCAAATCTGTGATACACAATCTTCAAAAATCCTTCATCTCCTATATATGGCAACACAAAAGACCTCGGATAGCTACTGCCACCCTTTATCGCTCCAAAGAACTGGGCGGCCTTGGGATCCCAAACCTTACCCAATATAGACTGGCTAGCTTCTACACCAGAATAATACATTGGTGCAGACATTCAGTTCACAAAGAATGGGTTCTTCTAGAGCACTCGTTATCGAATACTTCACATCTTGGCAGCAAATGCTGGCTACATCCCTCCAAAAGAAACTTACCTACATATCTACCAATAATCACTAGAGAAACTTTAAAACTATGGGATACATCCATAAAACAACATAACCATATCTCAACTGTACCCTCCCCACTAACACCCCTTTGTGAAAATCCAGATTCTCCAATACCATTCCCCACACAAACATCTCAAACACCTCACATTATAAACTCCTCTCCCTGCCTTACAGTCATCCAAAATGGGAAAATCAAACCCTTAACCGAACTGGCCCCCATCCTGGACAAAATACATATAGAATGGTTTAAATACCAACAACTAACAGACTTCCTTGTCAAACATCCACATAAGCTATTACTTTTTCGCCCCCATACGGGTTACGAAAGCAGCTGCATCTATGACACCCTACACAGGGGCTTTCTATCTTTTACATACCAATTACTTACGCAACCGAGCAGCACATCTCTCCCCTCGTATACGCAAAAGTGGGAAACAGAGATAGGCACTACACAAACCCCTAAGGAATGGCAAAAAATCTTCACTTGCATGACAAAATCCTCCTCATCCATTTATGTAATGGAAATGAATGTTAAGTTACTATATAGATGGTACTATACACCTCACCGACTTCACACCATTTTCCCTACACACTCACCGGAGTGTTGGAGAGGTTGCCACAACGTTGGCACTCCCACACACATCTGGTGGACGTGCCCAACAGCCCAAACATATTGGGAAGCTATCAGAGTCGAATTCAAAAAAGTTCTATCTCTAAGTCTCAGGCTCGACATCTGGTTTTTCATCTTTAATAAATTTACCAAAATAACTTGCAAACTCCGACTAGCCCTACTGACCATCATGACAAACTCAGCAAAACGACTAATTCCCAAAAACTGGAAATGCAATACACTTCCATCTATCCAGGTCTGGAGAGAAACAACCACCCAATCTCTTCAACTAGAAAAATATCGCTTTACTCGTAACAAACAAGTAGCCGACTATGACTCGATATATTTTTTGTGGGAGGAATATCTTAATCAGACGACCCCCACACCCAAAACCACCACCCGAACATCCACTTCTTAAATGCATATTCACTGACTACCCTTAGCTGACAAGCCAGATGCCTTCTCCTATTACTTTGACTTGAGCAGAAGGTCATTTTAAGAGCCCGATAATCACTGTCACAACAATTTACGTTTCTGCAGGAATCACGTACATATGAATATACATTTATACATCCATTTGAATTGTTCATTGTATTTTCTCATTCACTTAATTGAATTGTTTCCTTTTTTCTTTTTTCTTACCTAGTTTAAATAACTTACCTATGCAATCTAAATTTGCCTATTGAACGGTAAATATATCTACAACTCATATATGTCGAAACACTGTGTTATGTATATGGAATCATTGTAACCACATTGTTGCATATGTAACTGTTTTAATTCTGCGTTATACGCAGTAATTTTATGTTCAATAAAGCTTTTGAAAAAAAAAAAAAAAAAAAAAAAAAAAGACAAAGGAGAGGCTCCTCATGGTGCAGATCAAAGCAATAAGGTGCATATAAAAAGGACACCCTGGAAGAACACAACTTAAAATACATCTTCCAATCTTGTGTTAAATGTCTAGTGTTACAGGCTTTCTGGCCTGTATCAAAGATTCAATGACTGAATCAAATAAATATCTATGTTAAAAAACTAGGCATTTAAAGTCCACGTCATTAAATTAGAGATATTGATAGAAAAGAGAACCTCGAGACAGCAGATTTTGTCAGAGAGGAAAAAAGCCATGGAAAGCAAAAGGACATTTGCACTATTTCTGCATACCAAATACTGCAGTGCCAGGCTGGAGCAACTAATATTACTGACTTTGACTCCTGTTTGATCCATGAAATGACTCTTGGAATAAAAAAAAACATGTATACTAGATGAAGGTCCCATGGACATAACAAGTGTTTCCCCAATGAGGTATCAGTGATTGAAGATATCCAACAAGGGATCTTCAGAGGAAGTATCCCCTAATTGAGAGAAACAGTGACTAACCAGATGAAACTGCGCCGCCATTCTACACAGATTAAGGACTGTAAATTCCTTTGGATAATAAACAGATTGGGGTAAAATATCTTGATCCTGAAATTACACAGATACTAGGATTAATTATGCCCCTATCCTCCAAATCCTTTTGTAAATATCAACACTCTTAAAGATCATAGACAATATGTAGATAGGAACGCTGGTCAATCAGTGCGACTCTGCTTCAAAAAGAACAAAAACACTCTTGAAGGATAAAGAAAATCAGTCCAGATATCTGAACTATTTTCAGGGTAGAACCTGAAATGTAGAAACTTATATAAAAGTTTATACAAAGTTTAAAAAATCTGTAAATTACATAAGCATCAGATGTAGTATACATGTACAAACTTAAGCATTTGCACATATTTAGATATGTTCTGTGGCCTTCATGACTAAAGAATCAGCACATATAGACCAACAGGTACACACTGGATACTTGTAAATCCATTTTCGGAGTAAGCAGAGACTGCATATACTCACAAAGTAAATATACAATGTGCATAGTTAATGAAAATATTAATAATTAATGCTCAGTGTTTGCATGATAAATGTATGTGAATACATATACATTACTCATACAATGGAATAAAAGAGCTATTAATTGATCTTATCTCTACAGGATCTCTACAAATAGTGAAAATATTCATGATTTATGTTCATGTTAAATATCTGCATGAAAGAACCTTAGTGCATATAAATTACATATAACATAGGTATAAAGAAATACCAAAAGATCTTATCTCTAAAGGACCTCTACATATAGTAAAAATATTCATGATCTATGTTCAGTATCTGCATGAAAGAACCTTTGTGCATATATATTAGACATAACATATAAAAGAGATACCAAAAGATCTTTTCGCTAAAGAATCTCCACTGTTGTATTAAAATACAGATAAATCCTGCAAACTGTAATAGGAAATAAACATGCAGAGAGTACAATAAATGAAAGGCATATACCTAGAGGGGTATATACTATAGAATTCTGTACACTTACAACATGTAATGTCTTGTATCCACAGCAACAGGAGTTCTGCCTATGTAAAATTACTATTTGTTTAACAAAATAGTGTACAAAATCGGCATGATGTACAATACAGCAAACAATATACCAAACATAAAGCAGACTGACATAAAAAAAATATCTGGTACATCCCCTGGCAATGATGGGAGTACAATGCTTAATTGACTTATAAATAAGTATTAATAGCACAGATAGTTATAATAAGTTTTAATGGCACCATATGTTATTATGTTTAGTACAATATATACAGGGAGTGCAGAATTATTAGGCAAATGAGTATTTTTTTTTGTTTTTGAAAATAATTTTTTTATTGAAGTTAAAGCATGTAACATCACAACAAGGACTCGCCCTAAGGCCAAAATTACAACAGAGAGAGTAATACATTGTCTATAAAAAAAAAAAAAGCATTATTGATAAAGCAATATGCGCATAAAGCAATAAAAAATACATTTCAATTCTGATTATGAAGATAGACAGTATCTTAGGCGAGATGAAACAGAACTTCATTTTATATTATAATGTCAGCGTATGAACTCCACATTCTAATATTATTTAATCTAAGACCAACATAACAGCTTGTGGAGGGTTAGCATAGAAATCAGCCACTCTTGGGCCGAGATGTATAGGGGAAGGGGGATATTCAGCGGGTAAGCACCGCTATACGTATAGGGAAAGGAGGTGGGGGGGCGGAGCCATATATAAATGTAAATAGCATATGATACTTGGTGTGGACTCATAAGTGTCCATTAGTCTACTTAAGAATATATAGTGGAGTAAATTAACATTCCAACACAATATGGAGTAACTAGGTAGGGGCTATAGGCCACTCTGTTGATTCATTCAGGGAGACCCAAACATTACAAGTATAAACTACAAAGGAATGTATACATGGCACGATATTAGCAATTTACTTAGGTGCTCAGGACTGGTCTAGAGAATAACGAAACAGGCGAAATGTGAGCTTATCTAAACATTGCGTAGCAAGCTTGTCCACTAATTAAAGTGGAGATTGATAGAAAATATACCTTTCCATGTAACATTTGAGAAGGTAGTAAACTGTTTAGGAACAATGAGATATTTTTGGTCGTATAATAAACACATTAAATTAGTAGTACACATCATAACCTGCAGGGAGGTAGGGAACTTTATAGAATCCCTTTAGCAATAATATATAATATAACTAAATAGGTTATCTTCTGGGCCTATATTATAAGAATGTGATGTAAAGGTATCTGAGCATTTATAAGCACTAGCGCCAAACTGCCAACAGATGTGCTAAAAATGCAAACATCAACAGTGAGCAGACATGCACTTAATACTTGAGAACAGGTCACATAATCAGAAGTTACTATGTGGACTTTTAAGGAGCCTAGATAGATTGATCCTCTGTTTATCAGCATAATAGCCAGAGCAAATAAAAATTTAAACATGTTATATAGCCTACATCTCAAGTGCCTAACGTATGCCTCATATCATAACCTTAACAAGGTCTGGGAAGGCAGCCTTTCTAAAATATATAAGGTAATATAGTCTAGCATATCATTACACAGGCCTGACACTTTGTACATGTGAGAAGGTATTGTCAAGAGAAAGACTATAACTAAGATAAAACTTTACATGTGTCTGGTTTACACCACGTGTGCTGAATTAATGGTTGAAAGACATGGCCCCCATATAAGTGCAAGCTTTACAGTAATGTAGTATATCTTAGTAAGCAAATGCTATTATTATTGGAGAGAGAAATTATTAAGGGAGGAAAAGCAGATATATTAAATTCAAACTTGAACTCTGTTCACTTATCCTCATAAAATATTTCGCATTGGAAGCTGAATTAACAATTAAACAGTTATTAAGGGCTAAATGGAAGAGGGAAAAGAGCCCCCAGAAGATTAAGTAGTCATAACCAGTGCCCAGTAGACTGCACATCAGACAATTTATACATGTCGCCATTAACTGTAGTCTGTGGGTATGGGGATTAATTTAACATTCCACAAAAGGTATAAGTTATGTTTGCAGCCATCTTGGGGGTAAAAAAAAAATCAAACAAACAAATGAACTTAAAAAGACACACCAACCAAGTGTTGTATCCTCACAAAGGAACTGCATATTCAATTTGTGTATAGAATGTGAGTGAAACTAAAGAAATATACAATAACATTAAACAATACTTAAACCTAAAGGTAAACAGGCTAGTTATATGAGCAACTCTCTTCTGGAGGAAGTGTAAACTTAAATAGAGTATATGAGACTATAGAATCTATGTAAAAAGTATGCAGTGTGAAGCTATACATATCTGTCTAATCAAAAATTTATTAGGATCTGGTCTGAGCTTTTATATGTTATATCTATACCTGCAAAGAAAAAGTAAGGTTTAGAGTCTTATTAAGATATAGACAGCATCAGTGAAGATAGTAAGGTCCAGTTTAATTTCCTCACAGCCTCAGTGTCCACATATCTCATCGTGTGCATGTGAAAGATGGGCAAAGAGGACAGGGGTGCTGCTGATCCAGATCTATCCCACACCAGTTCTAAGGCCAAACAATGAGGGAGCTGCAGTCTGTGTCAGCTTGGGCTTTGTCACAGAAACGATTAAAAGCAATGATACTATCAGCGGGACGTTCATTCGTTGTCTAACAGGTTTCTCTGTTAATGCCCAGATATATATCAGTCGCCATCTAGTAATCCCTTTGCTTGAAACATAAGGCAGGATACTTATCTGGGGAGTTCCTTCCATGCAGATCCCGAGTTTCTCTGTACAGTGTCCCACGATCTCAAGCGTAGGAGAGATAGTAGCAGCAAAATGACACGACCTGTCATCAAGTGAACTGATCGCAGCTAACGTATCTCTGCTTGAGCCCGCATCTCTCCCGACATCAGCGGTGGGTTGGGGCTGTGAGCTGTGTCTAACAGTGCTGTATTGCTGAGCATTACTGAGCCGCTTCTGTTCCTCAGTCAAAGTCTCTTTCTGGAAGGTCATTCCACAATAAGGAGAAGAGGGGTTACCCGCATAATCTATGGATGGTAGGCTCTTGTTCAGGAATGGAGTGTCGCATCTGTTCTCCTTACAGATCATAATAATGTCCTCATATTGGCGATCCATTTTACTCTCCAACTCCCGCAGGAGGAATCTGACGGTTGCGTGCGGGTCCTCCATTGGAAGGCAGTGTCCCAGACGTGCTGTATTCTATATTAGGTCACACACTTTAACTGTTTCGGCCCCTCTGCAAGCGTTGTTACCCCGCAATTGTTAGGAGCCAAGTGGAGGTAGGGGGTTCAGATGTCCCAGTCGATGTAGCTGCTCTCAGTACTCAAACCCTCTAAAGTCCCTTAGATAAAGATAGGAGTATATAGCTTTAGCTAGCGTCTCTGCTCTAGAGGGATATGGGCGCCATTTGCCGCCATCAGGGCCTCTTCATGTCAGAGTACTATACCACCATTGCTGCACTAAAGAAGCGACCAAATGGACCTTAACTGTGCACATGGGCTCCTACCTGGGAGCGTGGGTGGTATGATGGCTTCTTTAGGTCAAAAGTCTCACTAAAATTAGGCAAATAAAAGGTTATAAGAGGGAGCCTCAGATAAACGTGTCTGCTCTCGATGGCGGTTGGCTCCGCGCAAATGAGTATTTTGACCACATCATCCTCTTTATGCATGTTGTCTTACTCCAAGCTGTATAGGCTCAAAAGCCTACTACCAATTAAGCATATTAGGTGATGTACATCTCTGCAATGAGAAGGGGTGTGGTCTAATGACATCAACACCCTATATCAGGTGTGCATAATTATTAGGCAACTTCCTTTCCTTTGGCAAAATGGGTCAAAAGAAGGACTTGACAGGCTCAGAAAAGTCAAAAATAGTGAGATATCTTGCAGAGGGATGCAGCACTCTTAAAATTGCAAAGCTTCTGAAGCGTGATCATCGAACAATCAAGCGTTTCATTCAAAATAGTCAACAAGGTCGCAAGAAGTGTGTGGAAAAACCAAGGCGCAAAATAACTGCCCATGAACTGAGAAAAGTCAAGCGTGCAGCTGCCAAGATGCCACTTGCCACCAGTTTGGCCATATTTCAGAGCTGCAACATCACTGGAGTGCCCAAAAGCACAAGGTGTGCAATACTCAGAGACAAGGCCAAGGTAAGAAAGGCTGAAAGACGACCACCACTGAACAAGACACACAAGCTGAAATGTCAAGACTGGGCCAAGAAATATCTCAAGACTGATTTTTCTAAGGTTCTATGGACTGATGAAATGAGAGTGAGTCTTGATGGGCCAGATGGATGGGCCCGTGGCTGGATTGGTAAAGGGCAGAGAGCTCCAGTCCGACTCAGACGCCAGCAAGGTGGAGGTGGAGTACTGGTTTGGGCTGGTATCATCAAAGATGAGCTTGTGGGGCCTTTTGGGTTGAGGATGGAGTCAAGCTCAACTCCCAGTCCTACTGCCAGTTTCTGGAAGACACCTTCTTCAAGCAGTGGTACAGGAAGAAGTCTGCATCCTTCAAGAAAAACATGATTTTCATGCAGGACAATGCTCCATCACACGCGTCCAAGTACTCCACAGCGTGGCTGGCAAGAAAGGGTATAAAAGAAGAAAATCTAATGACATGGCCTCCTTGTTCACCTGATCTGAACCCCATTGAGAACCTGTGGTCCATCATCAAATGTGAGATTTACAAGGAGGGAAAATAGTACACCTCTCTGAAAGGTGTCTGGGAGGCTGTGGTTGCTGCTGCACGCAATGTTGATGGTGAACAGATCAAAACACTGACAGAATCCATGGATGTCAGGCTTTTGAGTGTCGTTGCAAAGAAAGGTGGCTATATTGGTCACTGATTTGTTTTTGTTTTGGTTTTGAATGTCAGAAATGTATATTTGTGAATGTTGAGATGTTATATTGGTTTCACTGGTAAAAATAAATAATTGAAATGGGTATATATTTGTTTTTTGTTAAGTTGCCTAATAATTATGCACAGTAATAGTCACCTGCACACACAGATATCCCCCTAAAATAGCTAAAACTAAAAACAAACTAAAAACTACTTCCAAAAATATTCAGCTTTGATATTAATGAGTTTTTTGGGTTCATTGAGAACATGGTTGTTGTTCAATAATAAAATTAATCCTCAAAAATACAACTTGCCTAATAATTCTGCACTCCCTGTAATTGTACATATTATAATAAATTTGGTAAACTGCAGATCACATAAGAATGTGCAATGGTGTACAGATGCCTAAATGTCCATGTAAAAAAACACCTTCAATTCTTCAATTATGAACCTTAGGTTATCAGCACAAGAAATATTTTGCACATTTACCTCAGACAACTGACTGAAAAAATCCCAATTTACACTTACGCTTACTTCGTTTGGGGACAGTCTCTAAACAAACAATCACTATTAGGTATATTTTATTTTTAGCTTGAGGAATAAAAACAGTAGTTTTCCCCATGAGTGTCAAATACAGGGAGAATCCCCTCTGGACAGTAGACTGTTGCTGTTGATATGTATGCAACATTTGAGGCATACAATTCTTATAGATTTGAGTGACCTGTCATACTGGAATATCTTTGCAAAATAAACATATATATGTATATAGAGGGATATCGATAATTCTATAGAAATATCAGTGGAACAGAAATATTTTGTTCCATGTTTGTATTTATGTAACAGTATACAATGACACCTTATTTAATGAACAGTATAGAGAAAAGCTGGTAGAGAGCTATCTACACTATAAAACAATCCCTCAGACACTTATACAATCTCCTGATCAGCTTTATAGCCCCTAGAAATAAGATAATGCCTTAAGTACCCCTGGCAGCCCCTGTATGGGTACTCATCCACTTCATTGGATTGGCAGGCACTGAAAATCAGATTCAAATCTGTTTAGCAGAAGGCCTCAACTGTTGTAGCTAAAATCTAGTCACAGAGACTCAGAATTGAGAGCGAAAAGCTCAGGAACATTGAGGGGACAGAGCTACCACCGGGAGTAAGCCAGTGTCTTTGTATAATGAAAAAAACACTTTTGTCTGTTTGTGAATAAAATATAGTGCATCAAGTATAATAAGCATATAAACCTTGTCAAAATGTGTTCCCCAGCCTAACCGGAGCCTGCACTACTGAACCGCATCATGCTAAGCTAATAAGCTATTGTCAGTTCTCTTAAATGGCAATACAGATATGTTTTAAAAGTGCTGAAATAATAATCCCTAAAGTTGCCAGAGGGTTTAAAAGGGTCAGAGGCTTCCCTAATAATGTCCCCAATGCTAGTAGAACTGTTAGGGACATGCTATGGAGAAAAAATGGTGTTAAGTCCCTACAAATAGCCTCTAGGCTGTGTATATGCTGTGTAAAGGTACTTACCCTAAGTAGCATCCCTCCTCTAGCTTACCAGGCATGCCAATGCAGCTGCAGCAGTATCCTTTAGAGAGCCCATGCAGTGCAGGTATCGAGTAATGCAGAGGATTGCAGTAGGAAATACCAGAGTCCATCAGAGGAAGGCTAGGGACAAGTTCCCATGACCCCTGAGGGTAGTTATGGCTGAAATCCTGTTAAGGAAACGCTGTGCATATAACACGGTATTCCTGTGTCCCTGTATTATTCAGCTGTTGTGAAGTCTTTTCTTTCTTCTTTGTAAATGATACTCCTTAGACTCTGGGTCTCACATAGCTCTGAGCTCTAGGGATGGGCAAATGTGTTTATATCCGAATTTGAATGTTAGAACGAATGTTATTGTAGAAATTCGATTTACATAATAGAATGTTGATAAGAAGGAATATTCTTAAAAATTCGATTTTCGAATGTTATTTACAGTTTTCGAATGTCACATTCGAATTGGAATGTTACATTGGAATATCACATTCAAATTCGAATATTACATTTATAAAACACAATTGTAGACTAAAAACACTATTTCAAATGTCACATTTGAATCGAATATCACATTCGAATCGAATGTCACATTCGAATCGAATGTCACATTCGAATCGAATGTCACATTCGAATCGAATGTCACATTCGAATCGAATGTCACATTTATAAAACACAGTATTAGACTAGAAATACTATTTCGAATTCGAATGTCACATTTGAATCGAATATCACATTTTAATCGAATATCACATTTAAAACACAGTATTAGACTAGAAATACTATTTCAAATTCGAATGTGACATTCGAATTTGAATGTAGCATTTGAATTAGAAGATTACATTTATTAAACACAGTTGTAGACTAGAAATACTAGTTCAAATTTGAATATCACATTCAAATTCGAATGTCACATTCGAATATTACATTTCGAAATTGAATGAATACATAGCTAAACATTCTATTATTCGAACAAATATTTTCGAATTTTATTGAAAAATTCTAAAACGAAAATTCTAAAATACAATGTTAGAATATTATATAAATATTCGAAATTTGATTTGAATGAACGAATGTATCAAAATTCGTTTTAAATTTCGAATTTTTTGAAATATTCACCCATCCCTACTGAGCTCCCAATTTGTAATTCAAAAGCAAGTAGCTGAAACAACCTCTATTCTAAACTATCTCCTACGAGATCAAAAACAAAACTAAGAAAGAGATGGAAGGTGGGAGGGTTTTAAAGCTCTCGTATGGGTTCTTGACCTCCTCTTAGTGGTGGGAAATATATCTACATGTTATGGTGGACTGTGGACCATCATCATTTTACGAAATAAATGACAATTTATTTTGTGCAAAAATGAGAGAGGAGGTGAGAGGAGAGTGTTTCGATATTCAATAAAAATAGTCAAAAAACAAAGATGCACTGAATTTATGAATTTATTTAAATTAATCAAATTAGTTTTTTACATAATATTTTTAATTTTTTTGATATATGTAATATGTATTGCTGCCCTAGGCATAGGTCTAATAAGAATCTAGGTGGTATGTTTTTATATTGATATTTACATAAGAACATAACTGCAACTATTCCTATACACGGGCCAGGACTAAATATTACATGTAAGTCTATTTCTAAATACTAGTGCACGCAAATGTGCGCAGGTATTACAAGTTAGGTGCAATGTGAACACGACCTCGCATTCACATTGCAAGGAAGCATTGCACTCACAAGAGCGCACTTCCATAGGCTCCAATGGGAGCTGCATTCTAATGCCGTGAGACATGCGAACCTAGCACAGCTATGGGCAGCAATAAATTTAAATATATATGTATATGTACATGTATATTTATGTGTTAATATATTTATATTACTGTATTTATAGCTAGCACATAGTAACAATAGAACGCAATGTAAAGGCACTTTTCAGTGCCGTTTTTTTCTAACACCCCACACCTGCTCCAGTTAACCCCTAATAATTGCTAATTTACAAAAAGCCATGAGACACATTTTTTTGAGAGGGGGGGGGGGCAATTAGGGTACATTTTAAAAATAAAACAATGGTCTGGCTGGTTATTTATCTTGCAAAAATAGTGATTTGGGGGGGGGGGGGAGCGCTGGAAAGAAAACGGCAAAAATTTAAACATGAGGTCACAGAGTCCCCAAAAAATGTGCTCTAAAAAGGTATAAAAGAAAGAAAAAACAGAACTACTTGCGCTGAATGAAGACAAAAGTATCTTCACAGTTAAAACAAAAATGGTGTGAGAATGGTATGATATGCTCTCCTATATAAATTTAGGGAGAATAGTGAAACCTATGCTTAAATATGTCAAAAATATTTATTTGTGGACAAATTGACTTTAAAAAATGTATGTGTATATAAATATTCAAAATATAAAAACATAAATATGGTGGGCCAAGTGCAAATGTTAAGCAGCGGTAAATTCATACATGCACTAAGGCTGCAAATATAGAATAATAACATACTAATTACAAATGAAACATCACATATAAACCTTGAGTATGCTGGGTGATCTCACAGCTAGTGAATCTCACAGCTGTAAAATCATACAGCAAGAACTTGCACAATAAGAACTATCACAATAATAATAATAATAATAATAATAATAATAGTGCTACACATTACATATGACACAGTGGAGAGAATGTAAAATCGCAGTTAAAAACACAGAAAAAAAACACAAGAATAAACAATTGTGAAATAGCAGAATAATATTAATATCGGATGATGAAGTGAGATCTATGAAATGCAGTAGGTTATTGTCCATTACCAAGAATTCAAGGCAATATGTACAGATTCGTGTAGTTCCATAGGAATTGATATGCAGCGAATGGAGCGTGCTGCTAATCCTCTAAAACAAAGGTAGAAAACTCGTCTTAGAGGTATATATATCCGTGGAATTAAAATGTAAATCCAAACTTACAGTTTAGGATTTTGATGAAATGCTCCTACTCCGGCAAGGGTACTGCTAGTCTGGACAATGCCTGTGCGGCTGAACGCTTTCAGATGTCTCTTTAAAAGCCGTCTGGGAAGGAGACTGGGTCAAATGCTGTGTTTTAGCCTTCAGACTATGGTGGCCGTATAGTGACAAAAAACACAAAGGCAAATCAGAAGCAACACGTTTCAAATTATCTTTCTCAAGCCATTTTTGTTTTTGCTTTGAAGCTATTTTTGTCTTCATTCAGTGCAAGAAGTTCTATTTTTTCTTTCTGGTTATTTATCTTGCACCAATAAATGGGCAAATTTGCCTTTTTATGGGCGCCCAATAAATTAGCGCTCCACTTGTAATCTAGCTCAGAATATTTTTAGTTTAACGACCTCATGCAAACCAAATTATGGCTCATGGAAACAAACTAAGAACAACTAACAAACATTGCACAACTAAGTGCCAAGTCTGTTGACACTCAGTTTACAAAAGCAGATGGTTAAAGCAGGCCTCTTTTTATCACACTTGAAATCCTCTATGGAAACATAAGCATAGGTATAGGCAAGATATTTAGGGTAACTGATTAAGGAGGATCATAGTCAGTTTAATTTCTATAGTGATGCCTAGGGCTGTGTTAATGTGGTTATATTAATACTTTAATTAATTAAAGTGTTGTTTGATAAGAGGACAATGACAAAAAATATGAGAGAGAGAGTCTCCACAATGTCTCCAACATAACGGAGAGGCACCGGGGAAAATACTATGGAGTCTATGGGGGCAAAGATACCACCGGAGGAGAATTTTATAGTTTAATTCCGAGATCATCAGAGAGATAGATGATTTTTTAGTCATTAGGAAAATATTGTGTCATTGTGTTTGAGTGAGTGTCAGACCCAGCTCTCTCTCCCACTTAGTGCAGGGGCAATAGTGTTTGATTTTGAATGAGCTTATGAATTTTAGAGATATGTGACTTATTCATCGTAGGGGTCCATCAGAGTGATTCCAGCAGAGTGAGGGGCTTAGTAATATCGGATTTATAGGGAGAAGTCAATAGAGCATGCAGAATTTGAAAATAAGAGAACAATCTGTTAAAAGGTGATCATATGTTCTGTGCTAAGTCGGCTTGTGTTTAAATGTGTCCGTCCTGAAATATCTGGTATACCGATATATATGGATGTTGTGTGGGTGTGGTGTTAGTGTATACTAGGTAGGATTGTAAAAATGTGGAGTGATGAAGTAATTAAAATAAAAGGGAGATACCGTACTAGAGAGGCTTTTGTGTAGTTTGAGCGTGCAATCCCAAACTCTAAGAGTAGATGAGATAAAGTAGTTGGTTCTGCACTCAGGTGGACGATGTCTTTTGGGGATCCAACATATCTCCTCTATACCCATTTCCATCAGGAAGGAGCTCTCTAGTTGAACCCACTGGGTTTTGGGTGAGAGGTGATTCTAAGCTAGACAGGCTAAATGAGCCGCTCGGTAATAGCTAGAGAGATTGGTGACTCCCAGTCCTCCAGCCTCTTTCGTAAGATACATGGTGTTTTTAGGTGTTCTTGGTCTACCATGTGACCAGATGAAGTTATTGATCGATTTCTGGTGCGTTGCTAAATAATGAGGTGAGAGATCGAGAAGGAGAACCTGGAAAAGGTATAGGTATTTTGGGAGAATGATCAATTTTACCGCATTAACCCTACCAAACCAAGAGAGGTGGTTCTGTTTATGCCATGAATTAAGAAGAATACTAATTTCTTTTTTAAAGGGCTAGGTAGTTGTGGACAAAAAGGTCAGTTATGGAGGCTAGAACATTGATACCTAGATATCTCAGATTTATCAATTGTGAATTTGGTGTTTTGAGATAGGTAGCTAATTTCTCCCTCGGGAAGGTTAATAGGGAGGAGGACAGATTTGTCCCTATTTATCAAGAAGTTTGAGATAAATCTGAAAGTCTCAAATTCTTTTAGGAGGGCCGGGATTGATTGTTTCGGGGAGCGTAGGGTAAAGATAACTTCTCACATATGTGGCGAGGACTTCGACCATAAGCACAAATAACAATGGTGAAAGGGGGCACCCCTGTCTATTGCATTTTAGATCGGGAACTTGTGAGAGCAGGAGTTGTTAGGGCAAACCGTCACTGAGGGGTTGTAATATAGGCCCTTAGTTCTGTTAATACTATAGTTAAGGGAGAAAAGTCATATATTGACAGGGCCGACCACATAAACTCCCAGTCAACCCTGTCGAATGCCTTTTTGGTTTCAGTCGAGAGCAGGAGAACAGAACCTGTGCCCTCTTAGCGGAGGCTGTGGTGAGTGTCTGAAGGACCCGAATCAAATTGTCCTTGGCCTCCCTGCCCGGGATAAAGCCAACCTGATCCGTGTGAATCAGTTGGGGAAGAAATCTATTGATGCGTGCTGCCAAGAGCTTAGCGTAGAGTTTAAGATCTATATTTATTAGAGATACAGGATGGTAATTTGTGACCTGATCCAGAGGTTTACAAGGTTTAGGGAGAACTGTGAGAGAGGCTTGGAGGAGTTGATGGGGAAAAGTGCCCGGCTGATCTTTGAATTGGTAGAGTTCGAATAGATGCAGGCTTATAAGGGGTGCAAAAAGGTGGAAAAATTTGGGAGTAAACCCATTTGGGCCTAGGGCTTTGCCTAGTGGTAGATCCTTTATAGCCTGCAAGTTCTCCTGTAACTGGAATGGTCGATCAAGCTCAGAGGAGTCTGCTGCAGACAGCACAGGGAGATTAGACTCTGCAAGGTATTAATTAATAAGCTGTGTCTTTGCCGTAGGATCAGTGTGTTGTAAATTATAGAGGGATGTGTAGTACTCAGCGAAGCTGTTGACTATGGAGGTGCTGTCTGAAAGAGAGCGGCCGCAATTGTCAATTATATTGGTTATGAATGATTTAAACCTTTTCTTTTTAAGTGATCTGGCAAGCATGCGACCTGGCTTGTTACTCTCTGTGAAGAATTTAGCTCTTAAAGTGATTGAATGTAGATGCACACTTTTAATAAGGTATTTATTAATTTGCTCTCTCGCCTCTAGGAGGTTCTGGTTCAGCTGGCTAGATTTCAGGTTATTTTTATGGGCTCTTTCAGTGTGTGTTAGTTTGGTGATAAGAGAATTGTAATAAGCTGCTCTTTGTTGGCGTATTCTTTTGGTGTGTTTAATTATCTCCCCTCTAATTAAACATTTATAAGTTTCCCAATTGTTAGAGGTGGATGTGTCTGTGGACTTGTTAAAGTAAAAAAATCCAGTAGTTTTTTTCGCGATGTCGGAGAGGACTAGAGGGTCAGAAAAAATTATGTAATTTAACTTCTAGTAGGGTCGATGTGGAGGTCTCGAGCTCCAGGCAAATGTACTTATCACTGCACTATGATCTGACCAAGTGGTATGTGTTATTTGGGAGTCTATCAAGTAAGTTAATGTGGATTAGTCACATAGTATATGGTCAAGTCTGGTATATGTTTGTTGGGGATGGGAGAAAAAAGTAAAATCTTTTTTGGATATGTACGTCTCAAGTACGATTTCCCTAATGAGGTGTCAAGGGTTGGGTTGATTGGGAAATTGAGGTCACCTTCCAGGAGAATCGGTCCCTTAGCAATGTCGACCAATTGGTTGAGAGTTTTACGGAAAAAGGGGACTGAAGGGCGGTTAGGGGCATATAAGTTGGCTACTGTAATCGGCCTACCGAATAGTAAGCCCACTATGATCAGGACTCTCCCCTCGGTATTAGAGTATTTCTGGAGATACTGACTCCGTTCTTCTTATCTGGGCCAGAACTAAAGAAGCGCTGATCATAATGATATGTCAGAATGTCTATTTGTTTCTTAAAAAAATTGTGGAAGGCTATAGAACTTTAACTAGGGTAAAGAAAACCCTTGACATTTTGTGTGGCTATAAGGATGGTATTAGTTGTAAGAAAGCCTGACTTTACATGTCAAATTAGTGTATGTGGCCACTAGGTGGTCAGGGGAGGAGCAAATAGAAGTAATCTAGTCAATCACTTGAGAGGGGAAAGGGCAAAATGAGTCACTGACCCAAGGGACTTGAAGGGATGGGACAAAAGGAAAATAGGGGAAAGGGATTGAAGCTCTGAGGCTTAGGTCTTTACTCGAATGGGTAGATGTGAAATATACCTAAATTTGGGGCAGAAGAGGAGTTGGGGAGAGAAAAAGGGAATGGGAGCTCTAAGAGGGAGGGAACTTAAGGGAGGAAGTGTGAGTGGAGAGAGAGAGAAAAAAAAGAGGAAGACAAGGGGCTTTGCACGGTTTGAGAGAAGACATCTCTGCATATTTTTTTTTTTTTTAAATAAACATAGGAACATTGAAAAACCTTACATCAATATGTTAACCTATACAGGGAGTGCAGAATTATTAGGTGTACTGTTTTCCCTCCTTGTAAATCTCACATTTGATGATGGACCACAGGTTCTCAATGGGGTTCAGATCAGGTGAACAAGGAGGCCATGTCATTAGATTTTCTTCTTTTATACCCTTTCTTGCCAGCCACGCTGTGGAGTACTTGGACACGTGTGATGGAGCATTGTCCTGCATGAAAATCATGTTTTTCTTGAAGGATGCAGACTTCTTCCTGTACCACTGCTTGAAGAAGGTGTTTTCCAGAAACTGGCAGTAGGACTGGGAGTTGAGCTTGACTCCATCCTCAACCCGAAAAGGCCCCACAAGCTCATCTTTGATGATACCAGCCCAAACCAGTACTCCACCTCCACCTTGCTGGCGTCTGAGTCGGACTGGAGCTCTCTGCCCTTTACCAATCCAGCCATGGGCCCATCCATCTGGCCCATCAAGACTCACTCTCATTTCATCAGTCCATAGAACCTTAGAAAAATCAGTCTTGAGATATTTCTTGGCCCAGTCTTGACGTTTCAGCTTGTGTGTCTTGTTCAGTGGTGGTCGTCTTTCAGCCTTTCTTACCTTGGCCATGTCTCTGAGTATTGCACACCTTGTGCTTTTGGGCACTCCAGTGATGTTGCAGCTCTGAAATATTGCCAAAATGGTGGCAAGTGGCATCTTGGCAGCTGCACGCTTGACTTTTCTCAGTTCATGGGCAGTTTTTTTTGTGCCTTGGTTTTTCCAAACGCTTCTTGCGACCCTGTTGACTATTTTGAATGAAACGCTTGATTGTTCGATGATCACGCTTCAGAAGCTTTGCAATTTTAAGAGTGCTGCATCCCTCTGCAAGATATCTCACTATTTTTGACTTTTCTGAGCCTGTCAAGTCCTTCTTTTGACCCATTTTGCCAAAGGAAAGGAAGTTGCCTAATAATTATGCACACCTGATATAGGGTGTTGATGTCATTAGACCACACCCCTTCTCATTACAGAGATGCACATCACCTAATATGCTTAATTGGTAGTAGGCTTTCGAGCCTATACAGCTTGGAGTAAGACAACATGCATAAAGAGGATGATGTGGTCAAAATACTTATTTGCCTAATAATTCTGCACTCCCTGTATGGAATGAGAAACAAAAAAAACGAAAAACAAACAATGAAATTAATATCCCGGCAATGTAACCCACCGGTGATATTGAGTGCCATAAACTGTTATAAACATTTTTTTTAAACATTTTAAAGAGAAACTGAGAATATTTACATGTAAAAAATACGGGTCTGTGGTATTATTGCTAATTGTTAAGTAGTAGTTGCAGCAAATTATTAAAGCTACACAGCCGGAGTAAACTGTAGGATGTCTCATGGAGCTGGGGAGCAGATAAACATACTGTCTATGCAGAGACTCTCTAATAACTAAAGCTGCCTAAAGCAGATTGGTATAGATCTCAACGGTTGTAAGGGCGCAAAGCATATTACAGCAAAAACAAATTCCCGACCCAAATAGGTACATATGTTTAGACATAGAAACATTCGATAATTCATAGCAAAAGAAAAGAGCAACTCACATGCCCTTGGCTACTAGGCATGGGAGACAAATTCTAGAATGGTTGAAAAAACCCTAAAAGACATATCAAGTGTCAACAGAACTATTCTGTAAAGCAGGGGGCAGCTGTTTCTTGTGGTATTTGTTCACCACCTCGGACCAGGAGCTTCTCTGCGGTTTAGGCAAAGTTGGTGGCCTTTGCTGGGATTGGGCATTAGTAGATTTATCCGGTTGCGGTATGCCCAACGTTTCGTAAAGGGAAGTTGCATCCATGGGATCTTTGCATTTATATCTTTTCCCATTCCTGAGGATTTGTAGCGACACAGGGAACCCCCACCTGTAAGGGATCTTCTGTATTCTAAGATGTGTGGTGATGGCGTTGAATTCCCTGCGCTTTTGTAGATTTCTGTTGGATAAGTCTGCAAGATTTTACCTAGGAGATAAGGCTTTCCATGGCTTTTAAAGTGATGGGTTCATCAGAGGGAGATGAAGCCATATCCACAGATGGTAAGGTCTGATTTGAGTCAGCACAGTCACTTGTGGATTCTTCATCAATTTGGATAAGTCTTGAAAGACTTGTATCTTGGATCCCAGATATCAAAAGTTGTGTTGTTGTCTAGAGAAGTTGAGTATTTTGCCTCTGTCTTTGAAGCTTTGGAAACATATTACAACATCTCTAGGGGGCTGGTATCTCGCTAGGTTTGAGTCTAAGCGACCGGTGAGCCCTCTCAATAGGGATCTCTGACATAACAATGGAATTAGCAATTGCTAGAGATTGAAAGAGTTCTTGAAGATAGTGTGGTAAGGCTTCATTCAGGACTGTTTCTGGTATTCCTCTAATCCGCAAATTATTACAGCGCGTGCGATTTTCTATATCATCAATTTTAGACTCTAGATCATTGATCGTCATTTGTTGCTGTTGTATCTGATGTGCCATGCCGTTCATATCTTTAATGAGTTCTTCCTGATCATCTTCGAGAGCTTCCACTCTAAAGTCTAGCTCGTTAATTTCACGCTTAAGGTAGGCGCATTCTTTAGAAATGCAAGATTTTTCCTGGGAGATAAGGCTTTCCATGGGTTCATCAGAGGGAGATGAAGCCATATCCACTGACGGAAGATCTGATATGAGTCAGCACAGTCACTTGTGGATTCTTCATCACATTCTGAGTAGGAGCAGTCAGAGGACTTTATCTTGTCGAATTGCTTGAAAAAAAGTGTTAGCTGTACCCGCACCTGCTGCAGTTGTCTTTTGCAGCTTGTCTCCTTTGGTATTTCTGCAATTAGACATCATGGAGCAAGTGTTGGCGACTGGGTCTCTAAAGTAAACAGCAACTGCTGTAATCGGAGTATCATGCTTTACCGGCTATAGCTGTATTAACGTAGTTCTACCCCCACTGTAGTGTCTGCACTCAGAAGCACCAAGACAGACCTAACTCTAATAATATTTGCCAAGTAGCAATAGGTGTTGTTGCACTACAGTGTTAGTGATTGAGGTCAAGTCTCTATAAGGTAGGTATTAGTTTTGAAGCAGAGGCCCTAATTGTTCATTAGAAAGATATCAGAATTTCTTATCTGTAGCTATTGCATATAAAAGGCAGCAGGGGCCTTTTTGTGTGTTCCGGGAATCCAAAGGAGCTTTATTATGCCCTAAGGGGTGACTATTCCAGCTCTGTAAAGTTCCATAGTGTGTACACGCCCCTGAAAAGTGTTACCTACACTGGCCGCATTTGTGAGTGATAGGTTAGTATAGCCCTAAACCTACTCCATAATGAAGCTGGTCGCAATGTTGGCTGAGATAGAGATCAATTAATTTACATACGTTAAACTGTAAGAGTAGTGCTTGTACTGGTAGTAAGCAGAGTCTGTGTTATTAATGCAAGTCAAAAGATTCCTAGGGCTTATCAGTGGTGTCAGTGATCCTCTGTAGTAAGTTATCACCCAAAAATTGGAGGGTTATTCCCTGCGTCTCCTATGGGTGGACAGCAAGTGGTTCTCTAGGCCTGAGTAGAGAGAGACCGGATGGTCTGTATGTCTACGAGGGTTTTGTATCTGAGAACCTCTGACTCTTCCCACTTCTCACTCGTTTAGGTTGATCCCCGCTAGCAAGGAGGCATGGGAAAACATGGAGCTTCTTAGTGTAAATGGCTTAATTGTCACACGTAATAAGGCTGCGGCCTAGAGCGCTGCAATATTAATCCTAGGGCCTCTGCTCGTATGATCGTGCTGGGTGTTATGTCAGGGGTAGGGAGGCCGCCAGAACCCTCATACCTGTTCCGGTAAGCCCTTCAAGGTGTTTGGTGGGGGCGCTTGTCCTGCGCGGCAATCCACTGTGTCGTGGCCTAAGGCATGGCTGCCTTATGGCGCAGGTTCATTTTTCCTTACAGGTAGAGTCAAAAGTGGTCCGATCGTGACGAGGTGGCACTCAGTGGGAGCAGTATGTGTTCCGATGCTTTTACGCCTCACTGATCCTGTCGGGAGGTGTAAATAAGGCTGCAAAGACGTGCAGGGAGCTTCAGAAAATTGCAGCCATTACGGACGCCTACAAGCTCCGCCTCCCACCTAATTCTCCTTTTATGCATTATTACAAAACCAAATAATCTTTTTCTTTTGTACAGCTTGTATTCATGTAATTTCCAAACACTCTTCTAGGGAGAGGAGGAGTTCATCTCAGTTCAGATTAAAAAACTAAAGGGCAAAACCCCTAGTGCAGGATCCAGGAATTTGAAATGGAATGCCTGCTAAATATTACACTTACAGAATTAGATCATGAGTTTGTAGTTTAGTTATATCACTCTCACACACTCCTCTAGGAAGAGGATTCTGCACCAAGGAACATACAGAAACACCTTTCCAAACAGTGCAGCAGGCTGGTCTGCTTCTTAAAGGTCAGTGTGAGGTGCTTGAGTTGAGGGCATGGGAATGGTTCTGTTAAGACCTACCCTGAAATCTTATCAGACTGGATGTAATAACTATATATGTATATATGTTTGTTTTTGGTATAGCGCTGTTCAATGCTAATTTATATGAATGTTATTATAGCTCTAGCAAAAATACTTTGTACACAAAGTGTACAACTGCAGTGTAGAGTGTCCCCTGGATCCACCCTGCAAATAAAGCTCTTGATTGACTGACCAGTCATGACTTAACTGGAAGCTGCAATTAGAGCATGTCATTTTTTAATTATATTACATTTCCCTTTAAAGGGATAGTAAACACCAAAAATGTTATTGTTTAACCAACTCTGTTATAGAAATATACTTTTTACCTCTGTAATTACCTTGTATCTAAGCCTCTGCATACTGCCTCCTTATCTCAGATCTTTCAACAGACTTGCATTTCAGGCAGTTAGTGCAGACTCTTAAATAAGCACGTTCATGAGCACAAGGTTATATATATGAAACGCTTAAACTAACGCCCTCTAGCTGTGAAAAACTGTTCAATGCAGAGGCGGCCTTCAAGGGCTTAGAAATTAGCATATGAACCTACCTAGGTTTAGCTTTCAACTAAGAATAACAAGAGAACAAAGCAAATTTGATGATAAAAGTAAATTAGAAAGTTGTTTAAAATGACATGTCCTATCTGAATCATGAAAAGTTTAATTTGGACTTTACTATTCCTTTCAATTTTGTTAGGCCTAGATTTAGAGTTTGGCGGTAGCCGTCAAAACCAGCGTTAGAGGCTCCTAACGCTTGTTTTTTACGGACTCCGGTATTTAGAGTTTAGTTACCGACACTCAAAAATCACCCAATGCACAAATCTCTACCGACAGCTCTGACCCAGTAGTTAACATCTACCGACAAAATAAACATCCACGAATCACAAAACAAATATTACACAAAGTACACTTACACTCATACAAACACTACACTATATTTATTTTTCAGCTTTAATAATTTTTCATCAAAATACAAAGGATCAAAGTTGCGAGATCTCGGGTGTTAGAAAAAAAACAACACAAATCCATTTTGCCATTGACTTACATTGACACACGGGAAAAGACCCTCATATACCTACATCTAACCAATAAGATTATCACAAACATACACTCATCGATGCATACAAACAATATACAACACATTACATACACAAAAAAGTTATTTATTACAAAATGAACACGATTTAGTTACTTTTTCACACAAGCTCATGACGTCACTCACTTTACGAGGAAAACCAGTCTTTGAAAAAAAATTAACCAAAATTTGGATCCTCCATTGACTTCTATGGGGAAGACGTGCTCGTGCACGCGACAGACAGATTTCCCTAACGCACGCAAATAGCGTAGACAAAAAAACTCCAAATACCAGTGCTAGAAATAGGAAAAAAATACATGCTTTTCTGCGTTAGACCCAGCTATGAAAAAATAGATCAAGAAATGACTATTTCCCTATGGTGGACTTATGGATTTTACTTATTGAATATTCACAACAGCATTAAATTGTTTAATACTTTTACATTACATCAACTACAAATCAACATCACTAGTAACAAACATTTTTACAAATAAAATCACATTTAAACGGACACAAAAAAAATTACAACATTTCAGGATTCACAAACAGTACACAATGGGAAACACCTCTCATATACCTTTATTATTGCATTTCATTTATTCAACTCATATGCTTGCAGCAACAGCATATCTACATAGGCTTAACACATGATCAGTCATGGATGCACATACATTACTTTTAGCATTCACTCATACATGTGCATTCAAATGATGGGGGAAAAACACATTACATTCTCTGTAGGAATCACAAAACACAACATATGGATTTTACTGTACTTTTAACATCATGATTCCATCACAATAAACCATTAGGAATTACGTACAAAAAGAACATCATTACACCAGATTACAGATGTCACTTTATGGGAAGGAACAACAATGCCAGACCGCTATATAGAAGTCAGCATATGTGGGACACAATCACAATATATACGTACATGTACATAACACGCATCACCCATCACGCAACCACAAAGCACACATTTATATTTTATTCAGCACACAATAACAATGTAGTACAATACAACAACACAATGAGGATTTCAGAACTACATAGGCAGGTTAATAATATGATGACGTCATTAGAAGATTCAACCATACACATTACAGATTCACGACTGTACCGCCCCTTTCAGAAATTTAACACTCAATACTACAATACAACATATACGTAAACAACAGTTTGGAACAGCATTATTAGGGCGATTTGAATGGGACAATTAAGAAATATTGTCAGATCGCAAATCACTTATATATATAATACTACAGATGACAGCCGGAAGTTATTCAGTATTAGTGCCATTTGAATGGGACGCATACAATATTGACAGCTCGGCAATCACTTATATATACAATACTACAGATGACAGCCGGAAGTTATTCAGCATTATTGAGATTTGAATGGGACGCATACAATATTGACAGCTCGGCAATCACTTATATATACAATACTACAAATGACAGCCAGAAGTTATTCAGTATTATTGAGATTTGAATGGGACGCATACAATATTGACAGCTCGGCAATCACTTATATATACAATACTACAGATGACAGCCGGAAGTACTTCACTATTAGTGCCATTTTAATGGGACGCATACAATATTGACAGCTCAGCAATCACTTATATATACAATACTACAGATGACAGCCGGAAGTTATTCAGTATTATTGAGATTTGAATGGGACGCATACAATATTGACAGCTCGGCAATCACTTATATATACAATACTACAGATGGCAGACGGGAAGTTCTGAATTATTATTGCGATTTTAAAGGGACGCATACAATATTGACAGCTCGGCAATCACTTATATATACAATACTACAGATGACAGCCGGAAGTTCTTCAGTATTAGTGTCATTTTAATGGGACGCATACAATATTGACAGCTCGGCAATCACTTATATATACAATACTACAGATGACAGCCGGAAGTTATTCAGTATTATTGAGATTTGAATGGGACGCATACAATATTGACAGCTCGGCAATCACTTATATATACAATACTACAGATGGCAGACGGGAAGTTCTGAATTATTATTGCGATTTTAAAGGGACGCATACAATATTGACAGCTCGGCAATCACTTATAATATACAATACTACAGATGACAGCTGTTACTTTATCGTTTACAAACAATATTGCAGCAACATTGATAGATCACATTCGATGCACATTATACACAACTATGCACTTTCATTCATGTTAGCCTGGACGTGTGCTTGTTACTATAAGATCACGTTTAATAAATATTGATTAAGCATATGATCAAACATTACAAACATGCACTGTATGTGTGATATTTGACACTTTCACATTGAGATTCATTGGGGGAAAACAACATTTCAGCAAACAATAAAAAAAAAGCCCACTGTGAAAGCATTCTCGCCGCTCACATACAAACAAGTGAATACTATTAGCAATCATTACAAACTCACTACCATTGGACTAATTGTACTATAAATCCCCCATACAACATGGCCAAAGCATCACTTGTGATCCACATCAGATCAAGTGCATACCTTGTTACGCTGTTCTGAAAGATGGATGACGATGACATGGTAGACGCTGCTGGTGCTTCTATTGGCGAACTAGCTGTTGATCGAATCAGGCAGCCTCGGCGGCTCAGACTGAGACGAAGGGGTCGTCTGGTTCGAGGTCCTCGTGTCTACAGGGTGAGACCCACCTTGGAAAACATGAGCGACTTTGAGGTTTATGATAAGTATCGGCTCAATTGGCCTTTACGATCTTCTTAAACCTCATTTGGAGCCACGTATAAGAATAAGGACTGCTGTTCCCACCATGAGTAAGATGCTAAGTTGTCTATACGTCCTGGCCTCCGGGAGTTTTCAATCCGGAGAAATGTACATGCATGGCCTGTCTCAAGGTACATTCTCTGTGGTGTTTGATGACTTTCTGGATGCCATGGTACGTATCAGTAAGCAATACATAGGATTCCTACAGAATGATGGTGATTGGAGGCGCCTGAAGCGGGAATTCTTTGCTATTGCTCAATTGCCCAATGTCTTGGGAGCCATAGATTGTACCCACATTGCGCTGCGTGCTCCAGTTGATGACTTGCCCTTCAGAAATCGCAAACATTTTCATAGCCTCAACGTGCAGTATGTTTGTGACGCACAGATGAGGATTATGCACGTGTGTGCGAATTTTGGAGGAGCTTGTCATGATGCCCGCATCCTCGCTCAGTCGTCCCTGTGGAGACCGTTTGAGGAAAGACAAATGCCCCCTGGTTATCTCGTTGGTGAGTATTTGTGCACAACATGGTTAATTAGTTTGACAATTGCCACTGTAGTTTTAAAATGTTAGCGTAATGTTCAGCTATAGGATGCAATTTAACCATTTTTTTTTATTTCTGCAAATGTCTAGTTTTAGTTCAATGCAGATATTTAGCATGTCTTACCTTAAATGCTCAGATAGAGAATGCAATGTAACCATTTAGTTGCCATTTTACACAAGGTCTGGTTTAGGAGAAATACGCATATGTAGCATGTCTTAGCTGAAATGGGAAGATATTAGCTAATGCAATTTAACCATGTCATTGTCTCTTTCTGCTAATGTCTACTTTTAGTTCAATGCAGATATGTAGCATGTCTTACCTTAAATGCTCAGATAGAGAATGCAATGTAACCATTTAGTTGCCATTTTACACAAGGTCTGGTTTAGGAGAAATACGCATATGTAGCATGTCTTAGCTGAAATGGGAAGATATTAGCTAATGCAATTTAACCATGTCATTGTCTCTTTCTGCTAATGTCTACTTTTAGTTCAATGCAGATATGTAGCATGTCTTACCTTAAATGCTCAGATAGAGAATGCAATGTAACCATTTAGTTGCCATTTTACACAAGGTCTGGTTTTGGAGAAATACGCATATGTAGCATGTCTTAGCTGAAATGGGAAGATATTAGCTAATGCAATTTAACCATGTCATTGTCTCTTTCCGCTAATGTCTACTTTTAGTTCAATGCAGATATGTAGCATGTCTTACCTTAAATGCTCAGATAGAGAATGCAATGTAACCATTTAGTTGTCATTTTACACAAGGTCTGGTTTTGGAGAAATACGCATATGTAGCATGTCTTAGCTGAAATGGGAAGATATTAGCTAATGCAATTTAACCATGTCATTGTCTCTTTCCGCTAATGTCTACTTTTAGTTCAATGCAGATATGTAGCATGTCTTACCTTAAATGCTCAGATAGAGAATGCAATGTAACCATTTAGTTGCCATTTTACACAAGGTCTGGTTTAGGAGAAATACGCATATGTAGCATGTCTTAGATGAAATGGGAAGATATTAGCTAATGCAATTTAACCATGTCATTGTCTCTTTCCGCTAATGTCTACTTTTAGTTCAATGCAGATATGTAGCATGTCTTACCTTAAATGCTCAGATAGAGAATGCAATGTAACCATTTAGTTGCCATTTTACTCAAGGTCTGGTTTTGGAGAAATACGCATATGTATCATGTCTTAGCTGAAATGGGATGATAGAGAATAATATTGAACTAGATTATTCTTTTAAAAAATAAACATTTGTTAGTGGATTATCGTGTACAAAAACTTTTATTGGACTCCAAATACTATTTTGAGGATTAATTTTGAATTATGTTCTGTTCATAATTTATAGGTGATTCTGGGTACATGAGCCGGCCTTGGCTTATTACCCCCTTGCGTAGCCCGACTGATGTGTCTGAGGAGCGCTACAATAGGGCTCATAAGAGAACCAGGGCGGTGGTTGAACGAATGTTCGGGTTCCTGAAGATGAGGTTCAGGTGCCTGGACAGGTCGGGAGAAGCCCTCCAGTACAACCCAAAGAAGGTGGCTAAGATCGTTATAGCCTGTAGTGTCCTGCATAATATTGCACAGCGGGCTGGGATGCTGCAGGGCGTCCAGGCGCACCGAAACCTCCTCAGAGATGAGGAAGATGATCCTGTTCTAGAGGGGCCATTCCGGGACGAGGGGCTCAATGTCAGAGCAGACATCATCAACCGCCACTTTAGACGGTAAATAATAGAAGTTAGACTGGAGTATTGTCAATAGATGTGAACTCTAGGAAAATGACAAGTAGAGAATTGTTCAAACATGTTATGATTGTTCATCAAATGCTATAAATGTGTTTCATTTATTAATATAGGTGATGCTCTGGTCATTGGGTCCTGTAGCGAGTCTTTGCCACCTGGTTTTTAAAGAGGACATCAGCTGGTAAGTATAAATGTATGGACTGTTGCTGGCATGAATTGTACACAAATACAGGGAGTGCAGAATTATTAGGCAAGTTGTATTTTTGAGGATTAATTTTATTATTGAACAACATCCATGTTCTCAATGAACCCAAAAAACTCATTAATATCAAAGCTGAATAGTTTTGGAAGTAGTTTTTAGTTTGTTTTTAGTTATAGCTATTTTAGGGGGATATCTGTGTGTGCAGGTGACTATTACTGTGCATAATTATTAGGCAACTTAACAAAAAACAAATATATACCCATTTCAATTATTTATTTTTACCAGTGAAACCAATATAACATCTCAACATTCACAAATATACATTTCTGACATTCAAAAACAAAACAAAAACAAATCAGTGACCAATATAGCCACCTTTCTTTGCAAGGACACTCAAAAGCCTGCCATCCATGGATTCTGTCAGTGTTTTGATCTGTTCACCATCAACATTGCGTGCAGCAGCAACCACAGCCTCCCAGACACTGTTCAGAGAGGTGTACTGTTTTCCCTCCTTGTAAATCTCACATTTGATGATGGACCACAGGTTCTCAATGGGGTTCAGATCAGGTGAACAAGGAGGCCATGTCATTAGATTTTCTTCTTTATACCCTTTCTTGCCAGCCACACTGTGGAGTACTTGGACGCGTGTGATGGAGCATTGTCCTGCATGAAAATCATGTTTTTCTTGAAGGATGCAGACTTCTTCCTGTACCACTGCTTGAAGAAGGTGTCTTCCAGAAACTGGCAGTAGGACTGGGAGTTGAACTTGACTCCATCCTCAACCCGAAAAGGCCCCACAAGCTCATCTTTGATGATACCAGCCCAAACCAGTACTCCGCCTCCACCTTGCTGGCGTCTGAGTCGGACTGGAGCTCTCTGCCCTTTACCAATCCAGCCACGGGCCCATCAAGACTCACTCTCATTTCATCAGTCCATAAAACCTTAGAAAAATCAGTCTTGAGATATTTCTTGGCCCAGTCTTGACGTTTCAGCTTGTGTGTCTTGTTCAGTGGTGGTCGTCTTTCAGCCTTTCTTACCTTGGCCATGACTCTGAGTATTGCACACCTTGTGCTTTTGGGCACTCCAGTGATGTTGCAGCTCTGAAATATGGCCAAACTGGTGGCAAGTGGCATCTTGGCAGCTGCACGCTTGACTTTTCTCAGTTCATGGGCAGTTATTTTGCGCCTTGGTTTTCCCACACGCTTCTTGCGAACCTGTTGACTATTTTGAATGAAACGCTTGATTGTTCGATGATCACGCTTCAGAAGCTTTGCAATTTTAAGAGTGCTGCATCCCTCTGCAAGATATCTCACTATTTTTTACTTTTCTGAGCCTGTCAAGTCCTTCTTTTGACCCATTTTGCCAAAGGAAAGGAAGTTGCCTAATAATTATGCACACCTGATATAGGGTGTTGATGTCATTAGACCACACCCCTTCTCATTACAGAGATGCACATCACCTAATATGCTTAATTGGTAGTAGGCTTTCGAGCCTATACAGCTTGGAGTAAGACAACATGCATAAAGAGGATGATGTGGTCAAAATACTCATTTGCCTAATAATTCTGCACTCCCTGTACATCATATGGCATACATTTTCTAAACTATTATTTAGTTTACACATTACTTAAAATTTAAATACTCAGAAAGGGATCCTCTAGCATAACTATCCTCTAGCATGATTATGGTTCAATGTCACACATTAGAGGTTCGTTCTGCTCAATATGACTCATCTTCACACTTGATAGAATATAACACAAGATGCTACACACGCTTAGTAAGCTATTGACAGAAATTGATTCAGAAATGGGGGGTGGGAGAGGGGTACAGAACTGATTCACACACTTGTAGTAGTAATTTTAAAAAACAATTTTATGCAATTAGGGAGATGACTTCATGTAAAGACTGAAAGGGAAGAATTCGAAGAATGACAGTGAAGAATTCCCAGACTGACATTGGAAAAAGACAAGATTGAAATTGAAGAATACCAATGGGATCATGTCTGGCAATATCTTTCAAATCTGCTGACCTTGAAAACCATATAAAGACATGTTCACATGGTAAGTGCCAACTATTTGATAGAATAAGGCTGTGGAGGCATCCTATTGGAGACACTTAGATTATTTTCTAATTTTTAGATTGTATTTCACAGTCCTCTATTTTTGAAATCATGAATAAGACACCGATTGAAGATCAACTCTTTACCCCTGAATTGACTTTCAAAGACCATGCATTGTCCAGGTTGGTTTACCAATGCATGCTAGTTAAGAATCACAGCAAGAATGTCGAATATTAGTAGCTTACATACATTAGTCATACTTTGTTCCTAATTAGATATTTAGGGATCACAATCAGACACTTAGATTATTTTCTAATTTTTAGATGGTATTTCACAGTCCTCTATTTTTGAAATGATGAATAAGACACCTATTGAAGATCAACTGTTTATCCCGGAATTGACTTTCAAAGACCATGCATTATCCAGGTTGGTTTACCAATGCATGCTAGTTAAGAATCACAGCAAGAATGTCGAATATTAGTAGCTTACATACATTAGTCATACTTTGTTCCTAATTAGATATTTAGGGATCACAATCAGACACTTAGATTATTTTCTAATTTTTAGATGGTATTTCACAGTCCTCTATTTTTGAAATGATGAATAAGACACCTATTGAAGATCAACTGTTTACCCCTGAATTTACTTTCAAAGATCATGCATTAACCAGGTTGGTTTACCAATGCATGCTAGTTAAGAATCACAGCAAGAATGTTGAATATTAGTAGCTTACATACATTAGTCATACTTTGTTCCTAATTAGATATTTAGGGATCACAATCAGACACTTAGATTATTTTCTAATTTTTAGATGGTATTTCACAGTCCTCCATTTTTGAAATGATGAATAAGACACCTATTGAAGATTAACTGTTTACCCCGGAATTGACTTTCAAAGACCATGCATTTTCCAGGTTGGTTTACCAATGCATGCTAGTTAAGAATCACAGCAAGAATGTCGAATATTAGTAGCTTACATACATTAGTCATACTTTGTTCCTAATTAGATATTTAGGTATCACAATCAGAAAAAGGAATACATATTATAGTTGATATAGAGGTATTTGAATGGACATGAAATATTACATTTATGTTCAGCATACATATATATTTATTATTGAAATGTGATATACATTATTATGTATAATTAGAAATTCTGATATTTAAATTTACTTTTTATTACATAATATAATGGTGTATGGTTTGTTTGGTTTTTAATCAAAAAATTTAATTCATAAATATCTTGATAAAATTATGCACAAAGTTAGAGCATAGACACAAGATGATTGTAAATGTATTTTAGGAATATTTTACAACGTGTGTATTAACTTTGTAAAATTTTGTTTTTTAATTTCAGATTGTCATCTGATGACTTCCAGGAATATTTTTTTGTTTTTGTTTTTGTTAAAAAAACTTTTTATTTTTAAATGGTAATAATCAACATTTTATTATTAAATACCCTCTTTTGAACAGATTATAATAAATATCCATATAATCTGTCAATAAAAAACAATTTGACTCCCATGACTGGTAGTTGTCTATTTGACAAGCACATGCATAAGATCAAATTATGCATTAATTTTAGAAAATCCACTGATTCAGAGAATATTAAATTAAACTATCTTTTTTAAATTAATTGGGGAGTGAGATCCATCGATGCTTTTCTTGTGAAATTCTTAGATGTTAAAATAATTTCGGATATGTAGTCAGAATTTGACATAAAAATTTTTTAGTTTCACTTTTAAGAAGGGGAAGTGGTTCACTTACATTAAAGTGACAGTGTTGTTGAATGTAAAATTAATTTTATAAGATCTTGTATCTTCCTTAGGTATCTAAAAACATTATTTTATTAAATTTATAAATTTAAAAATGGTAGGTCATTTAACTTCATATTTTGCACAAGCTAGTTATTGGATGCCATGTTAATAGATTTTATTTTCTAGTGGAGTTATTTAAAGGGACATTTAACTATAGTTATTAATATTATGTAGTTTTTAAAATCTTACCTCTTGGGTTAGACATCACATATCTATATATAATTTTCATTCCCCTTTAGTTTCTTTCGACAATGTTAAAGTGATGGTAAACTCCGTTATTGTCAAATTACAGATTTAGATTCTGTAATATAATATGTATTAAACCGCATTATCATTTCACTATTTTTTTATGTACATTTATTATATTTTCAACACATTCACAAACCCTTGTTGCGCCACATCGCTCCGCCCCTCTTAGTTGTTGCACTGAATATTCTCTACGCTCATCTTGTCACCACCCTCTCTGCACGTCAGAGAATTTGCTCACTCCCGACAGTATTAATTTTCACGCATGCGCATTGGTATTATTATCCACAAAAAATATAATTTAAATATTATATAGACATATATATTTATGTGACATAATAATATATCAATTGTTTACAGATAGTAAGTTATGTAAATGCATATAAAATATATAATTCCGTTTTCTATTGCAACGATATTTGTCAAATTGTGGCTATTACAAAACATCAACAGATAGAATGCAGCTATGTACTTACTGGCACTGTTCCAAGTAAACAATGAATCGTTTAGGAATACTACACAATTCACTGTTTACTTTAGCGTACCGTGTGGAAACTGACAATGCACGCATTCATCCTAGAAAACATGCACGCGCAAAATCCTCTGCGGATTTAAAAGCTTCTGATTGGATTGGATGGTCGGATTGCTCGGCTTGTGCGTTAATGCGCATATCAGATTGCATAGAAGAAAGCCTGTCTGGTGACAGGCTTGCTGATTGATCAACAGAATTAAACAATGGATATGATGTCACAGGGGGCTGGCGATGTAACAGAACGGACAGATTATATATAAGAGAATAGTAAGTAAATGGCTATATAATGTATTCATTGAAATTTGGTGTGCAAATTTAATAAGACTGAACAAGATTAATCATATAATCGGTTAATATTGAGTTTACCATCCCTTTAAATCAACATTCCGAATGTTTTGGTCCTTAAAGGGACATTCACAAAGTATATAGTGTATTGAATTTTAAAAAATCATAAAAGAATTTAAACATATTTAGAAAGTACTATTGAATTACATTCAGTCTTTAAATATACTTAGAAAAATATACATCAATGCACATATCTTAGTCAATTACATAAGGCATCTATGTGCAACCAACAATCAGGGGGGTAGTTATCAAGCCGTCTACTTTTCTGGCTTCGCCGGCCCAATACGTCCGCCTAAGCTCGCCTACCTTCGCCGCCGCGGACCTTGAATACGTTCGCCTAAGTTATCAAATAAAGCTGTCAAAAAGCTGCGGGGCGATGAGCAGCGGACTGTGACAGTTATCACTCATCCGATCTCGCTGCCCTTCGGCTTTTTCCCAGCTTTATTGCTAGCCTGTCACTAAGCACTCACACTAAACTACACTGTTCTACCCCCTATACCGGCGCCCCCGGAGGCCCCCGCAACTAAATAAAGTTACTAACCCCTAAACCGCCGCTCCTAGACCCTGCCGCAAGTCTTATAAATGTATTAAACCCTAAACCGCCGCTCCCGGACACCGCTGCCACCTACATTATACCTAGTAACCCCTATCCTGCCCCCCCTATACCGTCGCCCTCTATTATAAAATTATTAACCCCTATCCTGCTGATCCCGCACCTCTCCGCAACTAAATAAATAGTTTAACCCCTAAACCGCCGCTCCATGAACCCGCCGCAACCTATAATACATTTATTAACCCCTATCCTGCCCCCCACTACGCCACCGCCACTGTAATAAAATGATTAACCCCTAAACCTAAGTCTAACCCTAACCATAACGCCCCCCTAACTTAAATATTAATTAAATAAATCTAAATAAATTAACTCTTATTAACTAAATGAATCCTATTTAAAACTAAATACTTATAAAATAAACCCTAATATAGCTACAATATAAATAATAATTATATTCTAGCTATCTTAGGATTTATTTTTATTTTACAGGTAACTTTGTATTTATTTTAGCTAGTTAGAATAGTTATTAAATAGTTATTAACTATTTAATAACTACCTAGCTAAAAGAAATACAAAATTACCTGTAAAATAAATCCTAACTTAAGTTACAATTAAGCCTAATACTACACTATCATTAAATTAACTAAATAAACTACCTACAAATAACTACAATGAAATACAATTACATAAACTAACTAAAGTACAAAAAATAAAAAAAGCTAAGTTACAAAAAATAAAAAATTAAGTTACAAACATGTTAAAAATATTACAACAATTTTAAGCTACTTACACCTAATCTAAGCCCCCTAATAAAATAACAAACCCCCCCAAAATAAAAAAAATCCCTACCCTATTCTAAATTACATAAATTTCAAAGCTCTTTTACCTTACCAGCCCTTAAAAGGGCCATTTGTGGGGGCATGCCCCAAAAAGTTCAGCTCTTTTGCCTGTAAAAGAAAAATACAACCCCCTCCCCAACATTAAAACCCACCACCCACATACCCCTAATCTAACCCAAACCCCCCCTTACAAAAACCTAACACTAATCCCCTGAAGATCATCCTACCTTGAGTCGTCTTCACTCAGCCGAGCCACCGATGGAACTGAAGAGGACATCCGGAGCGGAAGAAGTTAATCCTCCAAGCGGCGCTGAAGAAATCTTCCATCCGATGAAGTCATCATCCAGGCGGCGCTGAAGAAGTCTTCGATCCGGCCGATGTCATCTTCAAAGAGGCGCTGAAGAGGTCTTCTATCCGGGCGAAGTCATCTTCCAAGCCGGGTCTTGAATCTTCCTTCCGCCGACGCGGAACCACCTTCTTCACCGACGGACTACGACGAATGACGGCTCCTTTAAGGGACGTCATCCAAGATGGCGTCCCCTCAATTCCGATTGGCTGATAGGATTCTATCAGCCAATCGGAATTAAGGTAGGAAAATCTGATTGGCTGATGGAATCAGCCAATCAGATTCAAGTTCAATCCGATTGGCTGATCCAATCAGCCAATCAGATTGAGCTCGCATTCTATTGGCTGATCGGAACAGCCAATAGAATGCGAGCTCAATCTGATTGGCTGATTCCATCAGCCAATCAGATTTTTCCTACCTTAATTCCGATTGGCTGATAGAATCCTATCAGCCAATCGGAATTGAGGGGACGCAATCTTGGATGACGTCCCTTAAAGGAGCCGTCATTCGTCGTAGTCCGTCGGTGAAGAAGGTGGTTCCGCGTCGGCGGAAGGAAGATTCAAGACCCGGCTTGGAAGATGACTTCGCCCGGATAGAAGACCTCTTCAGCGCCTCTTTGAAGATGACATCGGCCGGATCGAAGACTTCTTCAGCGCCGCCTGGATGATGACTTCATCGGATGGAAGATTTCTTCAGCGCCGCTTGGAGGATTAACTTCTTCCGCTCCGGATGTCCTCTTCAGTTCCATTGGTGGCTCGGCTGAGTGAAGACGACTCAAGGTAGGATGATCTTCAGGGGATTAGTGTTAGGTTTTTGTAAGGGGGGTTTGGGTTAGATTAGGGGTATGTGGGTGGTGGGTTTTAATGTTGGGGGGGGGGGTTGTATTTTTCTTTTACAGGCAAAAGAGCTGAACTTTTTGGGGCATGCCCCCACAAATGGCCCTTTTAAGGGCTGGTAAGGTAAAAGAGCTTTGAAATTTATTTAATTTAGAATAGGGTAGGGTTTTTTTTATTTTGGGGGGGTTTGTTATTTTATTAGGGGGCTTAGATTAGGTGTAAGTAGCTTAAAATTGTTGTAATATTTTTAACATGTTTGTAACTTAATTTTATATTTTTTGTAACTTAGCTTTTTTTATTTTTTGTACGTTTGTTAGTTTATGTAATTGTATTTCATTGTAGTTATTTGTAGGTAGTTTATTTAGTTAATTTAATGATAGTGTAGTATTAGGTTTAATTGTAACTTAGGTTAGGATTTATTTCACAGGTACATTTCTCTTTATTTTAGCTAGGTAAGCTATTAAATAGTTAATAACTATTTAATAGTTATTGTACATGGTTAAAATAAATTGAAAGTTACCTGTAAAATAAATATTAATCCTAGATAGCTAGAATATAATTATTATTTATATTGTAGCTATATTAGGGTTTATTTTAAAGGTAAGTATTTAGTTTTAAATAGGATTCATTTAGTTAATAAGAGTTATTTTATTTAGATTTATTTAATTAATATTTAAGTTAGGGGGGCGTTAGGGTTAGACTTAGGTTTAGGGGTTAATAATTTTATTACAGTGGCGGCGGCGTAGTGGGGGGCAGGATAGGGGTTAATAAATTTATTATAGGTGGCGACGGTGTAGGGGGGGCAGATTAGGGGGTTAATAAATTTATTATAGGTGGCGACGGTGTAGGGGGGGCAGGATAGGGGTTAATACATTTAATATAGGTTGCGGCGGGTTCAGGGAGCGGCGGTTTAGGGGTTAATACATTTATTATAGTTGCGGTGGGCTCCGGGAGCGGCGGTTTAGGGGTTAATATGTATAGAGTAGCTTGCGGTGGGCTCCGGGAGCGGCGGTTTAGGGGGTAATAACTTTATTTAGTTGCGGCGGTGTAGGGGGGGTCAGATTAGTGGTGTTTAGACTCGGGGTACATGTTAGGGTGTTAGGTGTAGACAACTCCCATAGATATCAATGGGATGTCTGTCAGCAGCAAACTTGTACTTTCGCTATGGTCAGACTCCCATTGATTCCTATGGGATCCGCCGCCTCCAGGCTGGCGCTTTGAAAACCAGGTACGCTGGGCCGTAAAAGTGCCGAGCGTACCTGCTAGTTTTTTGATAGCTAGCAAAAGTAGTGAGAATGTGCCGCACTTGTGTGCGGAACATCTGGAGTGACGTAAGAATCGATCTGTGTCGGACTGAGTCCGGCGGATCGATGCTTACGTCACAAAATTCTACTTTTGCCGGTCTCGAGCCTTTGATAACTAAGGCGAATCAGCCTCGCCACAAATACGCTGCGGAATTCCAGCGTATTTGAGGTTGACGGCTTGATAACTAGGCCCCTCAGCCTCAAAATAGCCTATGTAGATATGTATTTAATCCAAGAATATATATAATTACAATCTAATGATTGAATAACAAAACATATTAAGTTGTTCAAATATTATAATCTTATCCAAAAAGCATAAATAACATATAGCTTAATGTCCCTCTAAGCTGAAGACTGCGAAATACATCCATTACAATATATATTTCAGTCAGTGTGTAAAACAATCCAGAAGTTAATCTAAATATGCTTTACTCATATGTTATACTAATTTTGCAAAAGGAAGGTGCCTAGGTTTATGATTTTTCAAGCATTATTGTGAAATGTCTCCTTAAAGGGACATGAACTCAAAATATACTTAAAGGGAGACAGTTAAAAAATTAATGATTTATACATTCAGAACGAGTATTCTATTTTAAGCAACTTTATAAATTGTCTCATAATGTTCCTCGTGATATTGCTATCATTACTTTAAAAATAAGGCATTAAATTGATAATTTATTTGCTTCAGTACTCTGGACAGATTTTTTTTTTTTTGGTGGATTAATTTATCCAACAATCATCAAGGACAACCCAGGTTTTTCGCCAAAATTGTCCGTAATATAAAATATCATTATTGATTTGCAAAGAAAGATAACAAGATAATTCTTAACATTTGAGAATCGGATTAAATTATAAAGTTGCTTAACATTTCATGCTCAATCTGAATCACGAACGCTACATTTGTTTGGACAGTGTCCCTTTAAGAGATTTAAAGAGTGTATCTACTTCTCTTCTTATCTTGACATACTTTGCTTGAAAAGCATATCGAGATAGGCTCAGTAGATGAAGATTGGTGGATGCACAGAGATGCCTTATGTGATTGGCTCAACCATGTGCATTTAAATTTCTTATGTTGAGGATATCTAAATACAAAGATAAATTGAGTAACATTTTAAAGTCTAAACAATTTTCTATCTCTACAGATCATTTGATACAATTGTTTGTTTGTAATGTCTATTTAAAAATAAAGACGCCATTGCACAATAACATATATGAGCAGTTCAGACAAATACAAGCTCGAGGTTTATTTACTAATAACAAACAAACCTGTAGATTAACATCTATAAACAGATTATCCAAGTTACTGACATTATAACCTGAATTTGAACATTCAGAAATGTTGCGTGGGAAACGGATCTTGAAACACCAGATTTGCATCTTTAAACATTAGAGTCTAATGTCACGCAATAGCACAAAATCAATGTGCATTATAAATACATTTAAGAGAGCAATGTCAATACTTCACAATAAGTCAACAAATTGATTTATGAACAATAAAGACATACAATATTAAATGTGTATTTGTATTAAAGAAACAGACCGTTATGAAACCGAAAAATGTCTACAACATTTAATAATCTGACAGTATTAGATTTTAAAGAGAATTTAAACATTAATATTTAACGGATCACGGATATTAAATCTGCGTCACACATATCCGCATGATAGGCCCATGAGTTACAAATACTTCTACATGAAAAATGAAGTAACAGCACCACCAGGAAGTATGTGTATGGAAGTTGCTAAGATATGAAACATTAAGGAATGGCCAATCAGAGTTCATCACACAAACACAACTTGAGTCAGGATGGTCTCACAGACATTCTAACAATATTTCAAACTTTTATCCAATCAGATGTACAGATAACTTGTCCCATGGTGCATCTCATGTTTACTTCACCATATAAAAGTCCATTACACGTTGCCATCTTTGTCAGTTCTCTAATGCCTGCTGGTATATTATTCTATCTACAAACATCTCGGCAGGCATGAAACCTCCCAGGTTAACAAGCAGGAGAGCGCTGCACTGGTCCACGCCGTCCAGGACTTTTATCCCCAGCTGTTTGGGAACAAGAGGAGGTCAACAGATGCGCCTGTTAAGAAGGCCCTCTGGGAGTCTATCACCAATGCGGTTCAATTGGTGTGTGGCGTCCAGAGGACCCAGGATCAGATCATGAGGAGATTCGGAGATATGAGGTTGCGCTTGACAAAAAAAGTCAACCTCATAAGGGAGTGGGTACAAGCCCGTAAAAGAGGGGGCAAAAGAGAGGCCCCGCGGAAACTCTACCTACTACCTTATGAGGTGACTTTATGAGAGCTCGTCACTCTCCGGGTCCCCAAAAGATTCAGATCCTCGCCATCCTCGGCCTCCTCTTCTTCCCTCCCAGCTGCTGGATCTGAAAGTCCTGACCCGGGGGCCAGGGCAGCTGCTTCTCCATCCGGTGGTCTGGGAGGAGCTGATAGAGAATCTGAACCAGGTAACTATCCAACTTCATATAATATCTTAATATTTGATTATATTTTTAAAAAATGAGTATATAGTCAGATACTAAACCTATACAGATCTCACAACATACACTACATATGATGTTTAGATATATGATTTTAGATTAGTGACACATGAAATAGGAATGATGTTTCTTGCGCTCTACAGAATATGCGTCACAGAGCGAAAATGGAATTGCGCATACACGTTAACATGGGTTTGCTGTAAGTGGCATTGCTTTATACATGTTGGTCAAATGACGGATGCGTAATTCCGCTTGGAATCATTGCGCAATGAACGCGAAAATGGAATTGCGCATACACGTTAACATGGGTTTGCTGTAAGTGGCATTGCTTTATACATGTTGGTCAAATGACGGATGCGTAATTCCGCTTGGAATCATTGCGCAATGATCGCGAAAATGGAATTGCGCATACACGTTAACATGGGTTTGCTGTAAGTGGCATTGCTTTATACATGTTGGTCAAATGACAGATGCGTAATTCCGCTTGGAATCATTGCGCAATGATCGCGAAAATGGAATTGCGCATACAGGTTAACATGGGTTTGCTGTAAGTGGCATTGCTTTATACATGTTGGTCAAATGACGGATGCGTAATTCCGCTTGGAATCATTGCGCAATGATCGCGAAAATTAGAATTGCGCATACACGTTAACATGGGTTTGCTGTAAGTGGCATTGCTTTACACATGTTGGTCAAAATGAAATGTGAATTATTATATATGTGAAGAATACAGTATTATTATTTTCAATATTATACATAATAATAAAAAAAAAGCAGAATCAAAATAAATAATAACATATGCCCATCAATTGATGAGAATGAAATAAAACAAAAAAATAATTAAAGCTACAGTAAACAACACAACTGATTGAAAATAAGAGTACAGGATATATTTATCATGAATTTAATTGAGGAAACAATTAACTCATGGGACTACCAAAAGATTAATAGTTTTTAATTGATTTGCTAATAATGTAAAGATTTTAAACATGGCATGATTTGTATTAATGATATCCAATCCTCATTTAATATATTACAGATCTGGATGTTGGTGCTGGATCCTCAAGCCAGGGCTTGTCACAGTATGGTATGTCTCATTTTAATTGACATTTGTCTTAGAAACATGGACAGAACATTACATACTAAATCCACATTGTTCAATATTTATATGTATCTGCAAAATGGATTATTAAAATATTTACAAATAAGAATAAAAAAATAAACAATATAGGATTACATTGTAAGACTACTCTGAATTTTTATCGAATTTAAGATATCCCATCTATTCTGGATGTCTTAATTTTAATGTAAGATACTTTGAATGTCCAATTTATATTCTTCCCTTGTGTATTGCTTAATCTTATTTGTATACATTTTTAAAAAATTCACACACTTTTGCATATGTTTTGATTTTAAAAATATAGATTCCATTTTTGAAATTGATCACGTCATTTAAGGGACATGCCAACTAAATTTTACATTGAATGTTTTTTAAACGTGATTTTATTGTTTTGTTTAAACATTTTATGAGCTACATTGGTTCAGTCTATTGTTTTAGTTCTTCTAAAAACATATTGATTTTGGTTTAGGTTAAACAATGCATTACTGGTATTATCCGGCTGTTTTTTTATGCATAAATTGTCATTTTGTCAAAAGTTAAAATCATGTGTTCAGATAACAGTAGTACATAGTTTCCAAAAGTATACAATTACACATTTAGAGCTTCATGTCCCTTTAATAGATGAAAATTAAATAATTCTTAGGATATCCTTAAATAACATATTAGATTCGAATTGCATGCTCAATCCCATTCATTACATCAACATATGGAGTAGAGAATTCATTAACACCAACATTGTCAAATCAATATATTTTTATATTAAAGGGACACTGAGCTAAAATTATTAATGTTGTCATTCAGATAGAGCATGCAATATTAATCAACATTTAAATATAATACTATAATTATATGTGAAATATTCTATTGCTAAATGTATTTTAAAATCAAGAATGTACGTTTATCTGTAGCTCAATTTTGGTTGACCAACCTGTGTTTTTATTGATGATTGGTGGATACCTTCAACAAACAATATTTATTGAATCCAATATTGCTTATCTGCCTTTAAGATTAAAATGTAGCAACATTAAAATTATAATAGGAGTCAATGTAAAATCATTTGGAACAGTTTGAACAGTGAAATCAATGATTGAAATAAATCATGTCAGTGTCCCTTTAATAAACAATAGATTCATTAATCCTTACATTCTTTGGATTAGACAATATTGATATATAATTCACATATTCACTGTTGGAGTTACTTTATAGATATAAGCATACTCTAACAGCACCATGATTACATATTTGTACTAATCAATTTGGTTTGGTATTGTGATCAATATGTGTTGTGTCCTAAACAAGATTACTGTACATTGCACAAATGGCTCGATGTGCCACATGTCTTTGTTTATATTTGTCAACAGCTGTTATTCAAAATGTGGTTTGTGTGTATTCTTTTAAGAACATTGATCAATGGGTATATTTAGATATGCAATAGCATCGTATGAGATGAGTTTGATGTCTAATATAGTCAGAAATTAAACATATGTTCAATACATCATTTTTGACAGAATCCCCTTGATTCAATCAAGCATTTTTTTTGCTAATGACTGCTCTATTCTTCAGATTTTCAAGTTGATTATTCTTATAAATCGATACAGATGTGATTTAGTGCTATCCCAAATGTGTTCACTAATATATATCTATATCATTCATAGAGAGAGTTGGTGTGGGGAGCCCAGAGGAATCCAGCACCGACACAGAGCTGCCTTTGCGGTGTTCTGGTAAGTCCATTGACTCATTTATATGTCATTGAAGGTGTATTGGTAATCAATATTATGAGCATGATTCTGATGAAGCATAACATTTGAAACAAACATATAATTTACTCCTCTGATTATATATTAATTTTATTTGAATATTGAAAGATTAAGAATTAAAACTTTCTTAGTCTAGACCTTTGGTATTCAGAAGATGTATAGCATATATTTGTTTCCATGTTCATTTTTGACAACAATCATCAAGTGATACACACATGAGAAATCTTAAATGTTCTATGTACTATGCTTTTATGATTTTAAAATTAATACAAACAATAAATTGAAAATGTGAATCATTGAGAATAACAAATCTAATGTCATTTGTATGCTCCATCAAAATGATGTAAATCATAACTTTGGGTGTGTATATCTTTAATGCAACATTGATGTGTGTCTTTGAGCAACAGTAACATATGTTATAATATCTGATCTTAACGTGTACACAACATGTTATGTTTTACAGAGATTGATTTAACATGTGGGACGGAGGAGGAAGAGGCTCCCTTGAAGTCTGATGGTATGTGAAATATATCTAACATGTTTCCAACATGTTGCTTTACTGGAAATCATTTTATTGAAGACATTCAAAGTCTACAGCTTTTGCACTTTAAAAATGAATATTATTTGTCTGTTAAAATACACTACTGCCCCTTTATATATCAGGCAGCATGAAGATATGCTTGGATTTGTTTAAATATTTGGATTTGAAATTCATGCCATCATGATGTCACATGCATATTCTAGGCCAAACCACAATAATAATTTTATAATTGTGCAGACAGTCATTGATATTCATCTGAGTGCCTATATGCATACCATATCCTCATGTCATCATTGTTTAGAAATTCAAACACACTTCTAAGTATATTGCAAACATAATCAAGTTGAAATGCGTTAATTGGATTTCATGATGTATGAGATGTTAATATATTTATAATATTTATTTCAGATGGATCCTCCTCTTCTGGTCATCATTGTTCCTCCCCTGCCCAGTCCCCTGCCCAGTCCCCTGCCCAGCCCCCTGCCCAGTCCCCTGCCCAGCCCCCTGCCCAGTCCCCTGCCCAGTGCCCTGCCCAGCCCCCTGCCCCTCCAAAGACCACAGACCCTCCCGGCCCTTCCCATTTTTCCTATCCTGTCCCTCCCAAAAAACGCCCCTTCGTCCCCCTTCGCCGCTCTCCCCATCTTTTGGCCCGTACAGCTACCCCAGCTGCCCAGCCCCCAACTCACCACTCCCCAGCTGTACAGGCTACCCCAGAGCAGCAGCCCATCCCTCCCCAACCCAATCCCATCCCTCCCCAACCCAATCCCATCCCTCCCCCCTGTCTCAACCTTGATTGTCCTGGGTGTCGGATTGTCCTTCCCAGGCACAGCTGTAAGTATCATTCAAAATCAACATTATAAGATACTTAAAGGTACACTGAATGAAAATGTTTCTCTTGTGATTCAAATAGAGCATGCAATGTTAATCAAATTTATAATTTAATACTCTTATCAATTATTCTTCATTCTCTTGCTATCTTTATTGAAACAAAGAAATGCCTTTTTTTTTTTTCTTTCCAAAAAAATCTGTACATCATTTCTTTATTGTTGGATGAATGTATCCATCAATCAGCAGGGACAACCAAAGTTGATAACCAAAAATGGCCTGCCCTATAAACTTACATTCTTGCATTTAAAATATAGCTCGAGAATTCAAACATTTAAAGAATACGAGTAAATTAATAATTTTATTTAAAGTCATGCTCTATCTGAATCAGTAACTAAAATATTTAGGTTTACTGTCCCTTTAATTTGATATCACTACATATACCAATCACCACTATTTGGATCCAAAAATGTATGTACTAATGTTCATACATTATCTCTTGTATAACCCAGTGGGAATGTAATTTCTTCTGGTTGCTATGTTTACACAGCTTGTCCTCAACGCCAAAATGTTTAAGGATAGGTGTGCCTACCACAGTATAACTAAAATCTTAAAATTGCTAATGTAAGTACAATGTAAATCCTTTAACAAGATTTTAGACACTCAAGCTGTAAAAGTGGATCATCAAAAACCAATTAAAGAGGACAACATGTTGGATTAAAAAGTCCATTTAATGGTTTAGGTCTGTCTGAATAACATATTTCATGTGTAAATAATCAATGTCAACAAATTAATGTAAAGAATTATTTGTCTTTATGATGACAATGTATCTTTGCTTTTTATTTTGTCTGTTGTGTAATTATCATTAATATTTGATTTTTTCTTTATTTTAGGCTGTGACTCAACATGGCTCATGCTCGAAGGTCTAGCACGCATAGAGCAGGCCGTGTTGAGGAACGCAGCTGTCCTGAGAGGGATGGCTGACACCATGCAGGCCCAGCTACAGGTTCAGCATATGACTCTACGTCAGATGAGGCAGTGGAACTCAATGCTTGAATCTGTAGCTGGACATGCACAGGACGATGAAGGGGATGACCAGTAAGTGGAGGATCTGGAGATGCTCCAAGGGCGCAGATAAGAATCCTCCGTCCACATGTTGATGTTTTTTTTATGGTTGCCATTTGGCCTTTTTTTCTGTTTATTGTTGTGCCTGTTGCACTCTTTTACCTTGTCATATGTCTCCAATGGGGCTATGCTGGCCCTTGGCAACTCTCTTCATGGACTGTGATGCACTCTGTTACCTTGTCATATGTCTCCAATGGGGCTATGCTGGCCCTTGGCAACTCTCTTCATGGACTGTGATGCACTCTGTTACCTTGTCATATGTCTCCAATGGGGCTATGCTGGCCCTTGGCAACTCTCTTCATGGACTGTGATGCACTCTGTTACCTTGTCATATGGCTCCAATGGGGCTATGCTGGCCCTTGGCAACTCTCTTCATGGACTGTGATGCACTCTGTTACCTTGTCATATGGCTCCAATGGGGCTATGCTGGCCCTTGGCAACTCTCTTCATGGACTGTGATGCACTCTGTTACCTTGTCATATGTCTCCAATGGGGCTATGCTGGCCCTTGGCAACTCTCTTCATGGACTGTGATGCACTCTGTTACCTTGTCATATGTCTCCAATGGGGCTATGCTGGCCCTTGGCAACTCTCTTCATGGACTGTGATGCACTCTGTTACCTTGTCATATGGCTCCAATGGGGCTATGCTGGCCCTTGGCAACTCTCTTCATGGACTGTGATGCACTCTGTTACCTTGTCATATGTCTCCAATGGGGCTATGCTGGCCCTTGGCAACTCTCTTCATGGACTGTGATGCACTCTGTTACCTTGTCATATGTCTCCAATGGGGCTATGCTGGCCCTTGGCAACTCTCTTCATGGACTGTGATGCACTATGTTACCTTGTCATATGGCTCCAATGGGGCTATGCTGGCCCTTGGCAACTCTCTTCATGGACTGTGATGCACTCTGTTACCTTGTCATATGGCTCCAATGGGGCTATGCTGGCCCTTGGCAACTCTCTTCATGGACTGTGATGCACTCTATTACCTTGTCATATGGCTCCAATGGGGCTATGCTGGCCCTTAGCAACTCTCTTCATGGACTGTGATGCACTCTGTTATCTTGTCATATGGCTCCAATTTTCCTGATCTTTACCAGATTATTTATAAACGTTGTTGATGTTTTCTGACATACTAATAAAAGACATGCCATTGCACGATTCTTTGTCCTCCTTATTCATGTCATTGATTGAAATCTCTAGTTTATCTGGTTGATCCTTAAAGGGACCTACCAAAAATAATGGTGTTTCCTGAATCATATATGTAATACAATTGTAAATGACTTTAAGATTAACATCTCCAATGTAATTTTATTATTTGTCTTTATATATTTTTCTAAAAGCTTTATCATTGCATGATTATGATTAGCATAGTAATTCTTTTATATATGTATATATAGATTGTTATTTGTGTATATATATATATATATATTTCAAATTTCCCATCCATGTGTGTATTTATAAATTCTGCATGAATTGATGCACCTTTAACAAATGATCTGAGGATTGATACAATGATATAATCCCTGTAAAGTGTTCATTTTATTGAAATAGTATTGTCTCTGTGTATCCTCTTTTTAAAAATAAAAATCATGTCCCTTTAAGTGATGCTGAGCACAATTGTTAATGAATGGATTTCAATTTCTAAAGCGTTTTTGTCCTTTTTACATGAACAAGGACATATAATCTTATTAATAAACAATCTTATTGTAATGTTGACAGCACATGTATTTCATTTTCTATTCTATCTTATTGTAAAAGTGTAACCAAATCAATCTCTGTGTGTAATGCGCATATTTTAGATGAGGAATATGTTTGTAAAAATATTTTAAACAAATACTTCTCCTCCCATATATGGCTATAGGTAGGCTGACCATATTTCAACTTGAATAAATGACACGTTTGATCAATACATGTGTCATTATTGTTATTACAAAACAATCTAAACATATCCTAAAACATCAATGGCATATGTATTTATCATGTGTATCTTTTAAATGTTAAAGATATACACCATAGCTATAGTTAAAGGGACAGTCAAGTCCGAAAAGATGATTCATGATTTTGTGACATTCCTAGATAGCAATCTAGACACATACTAGTTACTAAAATATAAATACGTTTCTTATTGATATGCCAAGCTGTCAACTGAGTCCTTGTATTGGCTGCAGTTTTTCAGCGATCTCGGATGCGCCATGTTGCTTAAGACGTCACCTGCCAGGCTGTAAAATGATTCCTTGTATTGACTGACGTTTTTACGCGATCAAGGATGCGCCTTTTTTTGGTTTGCGTTCTTACGTGATCAAGAATGCGCCTTTTATTGGATTGCGTTCTTACGTGATCAAGGAAGCGCCATGTTAATTAAGACGTCACATGCAAAGGTAAAAAAATGTCTGATTGTATTACTTAGTCCCGCAATATTTGTTTGTGCACGTTACACACGTTTGTGAATGAGAAGACAAGTTTAAAAACATGACGAATATGGATTGTTTGCATCATGTTACATTGTTGACCCATAGCTGATAAAGACCACCACATTCTCTTTTGCTGGATGTCTGGTTGAATAAACAAACGAAAGCAAAATGTTTTCATGCATAAGATATTTCGAGGCAAGTGCAAATCTCTATAGTCCATGTTGTTTAATATGTTTGTCAACAATATGTTCCTTTTTATGAAAAATGACTGTTGTGTTTAATATCTAATTCATAAATATGTGCTATTCTGTTAGAATAAAGTAATCAATATGCATTTATCTTTATCATATGCTAAATATATGATGCCGACTTCTTCTAAATGTAATTTCTTCGTATATTTTATTAAAGGTTCATTAGACACTCACATTAAAAACCAAAATATTGGGGGAACTTCCGGGCGTCGGACATCTCTGGACGCAAAACTGTTTGCTGCTCACACCTTCCTGCTGAAATTATAGAATATTGCAAGATATACCCAGTATTTGGGCTTTAAATTGTTGGAAGCAAGACTTTGAAAAGTTTATCTTTCATTTGATGCCTCCCTTCTTAGGATTGTGCAGCACCTACTGTTACCGGAGCTATTTCAAGGCTGAGGCCTTTTCAAAACCCCCCAGTGACTCCCGCACGGGAGATCACTGTCGCGCAGCCCCTGTTGTCGGCTGTTTATTACATAAGTACTTACCATCTTCTTCATGGATCCTTACACCACTGAGGGCTTTCTGGAGGAGCTGCGATACCTACTAGCTAACTACCTTGAAGCTTTTGAGGACTCTCTGTCAGCAACGCTGGGTACTAATGGCGGCTGCCCCGCTCAGAAACCTATCCTACCCAAACCTCATCCCACGGAGCACATTAGAGAGGCGGACATGGAGCCTCAATGTTTGCTTCCCATACCTCACAACACTAAGGCCAAGCCGGATTCCACAGAGGTGGGCTTTTCAACGGGGAGGGAGGGAACAGCTCAGCCATCACTGTCGGATATACTCGGAGGCACCAGAGGTACAGACAGACCTGGCTCCATGCAGCTGCGGGAGCTATGTGGCCATACACCTACATGGACCACGGGAGTAGACTCTGCTCTAGGCTCTGAAACCTTACAACTACAAGTATTGCATTCGATATACACTCTCCCGCCACCCATGCCGATTACCTCACCAAGTACCCTACCTGCAGGAGGCCCCAGTGTCATCGGGCCGGCTGGAAAAGCAGATGCGGAGGCGATCCTTAGTGATTACCCCGGACTTATCCTATACTGTACAGAAGCCTGCGCATAACAAGGCGATCCTGCCCATGGAATCACAGACCCTAGATACCGAGGCGGTCATTATGTTCAGACTTACCTGCTATTATTCTGATTGTTCTGGCGTCTTAGGCAGTATTGCAGCCAACACAGGTCCTTTCCAATCAGCATCCCAACCCGGGCCGAAATCACAGGAAACCACTTGGCTTGGCGGTCGGGTGTAGGCTGAGATTCTGTGGGGCTACTTCAGAGAGCTGTCACATCGGAGGATTTTAAGAGATATAATGTGGACATGTCTCTCTTACAATAAGTAGCTTGGCACACACGTTAGATAATAGGTACTAGACACAGATCTTTATGATGGCTATTGTCCAGATAACCTGGTCTGGTAAAATGTGCCTATGTCTTATTTTATACACTGTACAGCTCCTAGTTACAGCTTCATCACCTTGTATCTTTATGTAGATTTTTCATAGGGAGTACACTAGAGTTGTGAGCCTTTAAGTATACATGGGTGCACAAATGCAGAGTCCCACGATTATGACTAGTTAGGAAAAACAAATTTGGAATCCAGGGAGGGATCCAAACAATAGGGGTGCGCTAAAGAAAAGTGTGAATCAGTCACTGCACAAACCGTCTGATGATTGGATCGATATTGCCAAATGGCTCCTATGAGGCAAGACGGGTGGAGTAAATGCAGTTCTGTGGTGATTATTGTTTCATTGAAGGCAGCTCCTCTAATCCTCGGTGTGGGGATTCTGTAGAATTAAAGTTGAGAAAGAGGGCGCCACATAGCGTAATATGTTTGAGACAATCTTCAAGGTAAAATGAATCAAAAATGCTTACCAATGGAAATGCACCGTACTGTGACCCGGTGCTGACAAGCCGGCTAACACTCACAGTGGTAGTACACTGATGTCTGTGGTAAACTGCGTCTGTATGCAGGTCGAGTGATTCTGTCTGACTCCTGTGTCGGGATCGCTCACTTTCTTAGCCAACGTGATATTGCTGTGTTAGATTCACACTGCAGGTTATGTGTGACACCTTGACCCTTGCAAATTGCCGGGTAAAAGCAAAAGGACAACCTCCGTGTAAGTTAAAAGATATTTATTCCATATAAAGTACCGCTACGCGTTTCTCGACCGGTAACCGGCCCGTTTCCTCAGGCATGAAATAATGGATACAATTGTTACAAAGTAAAAACCTTATATACAGGTGTGTATTAAAAAACGGAAGTTGTCAAAGCACCTAGAGTAACCAATAATAGCTTAGTTTGATACGATGAGTGTAATTGTCCCTGATTAGAAATTCAAATGTGAGTTAACCCATAACAGACTGGTATAAAAGATTTAATTCAACTGTTTTGTCTGAGCTCAAAAATAAAATGAAAAAGGGGGAAGAAAAGAACCTGGAGTTTTGTTATCCCATATTAGTCATATCTTGCCATGTAGTAAAGGTATAGCTGTTTTTTCTAGCATCAACAAAAGAAAACATGATATTTTATAATCTATATAGTTCGTATGTATGTTAGAATAAAAACACTTACACACTAAAAAATTAAAAAACCAAATTGTGGTGTTTTCCATTTTAGAAAAGGTAAACAAATTTTGTTGTTTTCCGGTTGAGTCTGTAAAGATTTGTTAAAGAGAACCTAAGAGATATTTTATTGATATTAAATTGATAATAAAGGTATAGAGTATCTATTGCTGAAGGTGTGTGATTTACAGAAAAGGTGGGATTTCCCGGCCCTAGCCTAAAAAACGGAAAAATGTACCACACAATGTAATGGCAATTTTTATTAAAAAGTGTATAATATATTAATTTTTAAAATATATAAAAAATATTTCTAATCTGAGATGTTTGCAGATTGTGTGAGGAAAGAGTGGAATTGGTACGAATTCCTCTTCAATAAATGGAAGTTGATAACGTAATTTAGCTATATTACTATGGGATTCCTATGATATTTGAACATGATAAATAGAATGAGATGGATCTATAGTGTCTACGGACTTTTGATTTGATCAGAACAAACCCCTATGTCTGTTCTCATATATGTGAACAAATGTTGCTATTCTCCTATATGACCAATGTTGGACTTATTTAGCTAAACGCTATGTGAACCTATGGTTGTAAAAATTCTTAATAATTTAGTGATTGTGTAAGCGATCCTAGTCTTGAATGAACATGTAGTGCATGTCTAAGATAGTGTGTATATATGTGAAAGTTGATGTGTGATGTCACAATAGATTGCTAATGGAAAATTTAGCTAATGTAAAGATAAAATGTGGTATGCATCTATGAAAACCATTTTTAAAGAATGTATATATAATATTATAGTAACCATATCGATCATATAGTGTCGAGAAAAAGATAAAGTAGAGGATCATTATTGTATGAAGCCAATGTGCATAAAAATTAGGACCCATGTGCATGAAAGTAGTGAGTGTATAGAAATATTCGTGGAATGAGAGATCTTGATCCGGTAATGAGAATCGTGACCTTATCAGTTCTAAAGAGAATGGTTGAAGCCCGATTAAATTGTTCGTATGGGACTGCCCTACTGGAAATCTTTAATGCAGACCAAATAGTGTTGGTCCACAAATGTTGCTAGTTTTTTTCAAAAAATAGAAGCAGTGGATGTGAAGCTGATAGTGCTTCTAAGTAATGTTGGGCGGATATTTGAGTCTATCAGTTCTAGGTTGAGCTAATTGGGAGATCTTGAGACCAAATCCTTGTTAATGGTATTTACCACAAGGGTGTGTCTGATATAAGGGAGACGTTCATGGTAATATGAATAATATAAAGAAAGGCTTAAAAGTATATATGTATATGTGTATTTCATTAATTGTAATCTGCTAACGATGATGATGTGTGAATGTTGATGTTTGAAATATGTAAAAAGTGAATGCTTCTGAACTTATTTGTAAAAACATATGCTTCAGTTGATTGGGTTTTGATCTAATGGATATAGGATTCGAGATAGTGGAATCTGAAGTAGTTTATATTGAGAGGGATTAAATTTCCAGATTTCGAGAGACCTTAATTAAAGGCTGCCAAATCAAGGTTGGCATTTAAACCATCCGGAAACAAGGTTTTTAATTTGAAAATCCAAAAAGTTTCTCGTTGTCTAAGTTTATTGACTCTGTTATAATCTGAGGATTTAGGGATAAAATCTATTGGTAAATATTTGAAAATGTAAGGATTGCCTTGATGTTTTGTTAAACAGTGATTAGGGACACTGTGTTTGATATTAGATTTCTTGCAATTTTTGCAATTGCGAAAATGCTCACCCCACCTTATTTTTGCCTTTCTGGTGGTGCGGCCAACATATTGTAGGCCGCATACACATTCCAATAAATATATGACAAAAAAGGAGTCGCAATTGAAAAAACCCCCTGGATAGGGAAAATTTCCCCCAGTGATGTGAGACTTAAATTGTTTGGCACCAGATTTAATATATTTGCAAGAAACACATCTAGTTTTACCACATTTATAGATTCCTGTAGACCAAAAATACCCTTTTTTGATTTTATTGTCTTTAGATCTCTGTTGCGTGTGTTTGACTATTTTGCTCGGTGCTAGTCTACTTCTCAATGTAGGAGCTCTCCTATAAACTATTTGTGGTTTGTCTTGAACTATATTTTTCAGTATGGGGTCCCTTTGGATGACATGCCAGTGTTTGCAAATTATCTGTTGTATTTTGTAAAAGCTATTATTGTATTGTGTGATGAACATAGTGCTACTTTGTTCAGTTGTTTTATCCCTTATCTGATTAATATTTTTGTTCTTAGATAATATTACATTTCTATCTAATAATTTTGTTCTCATTAGCGCCTGATCTAAAATGTGAGCAGGATAACTTTTTTCCATGAATCTATTGTATAAAATTTGGCTTTGGTCGATGAAGGTTTGATATTCTGAACAATTTCTCCTAATACGTCTAAACTGGCTGTATGGGACATTATTAATCCAGCTTCTATGATGGTTACTGTGGTATTCTAGATAGCTGTTGCTGTCCACATCCTTAAAGTGTGTTTTGGATGTTATAGTTAGATTGGGTCCCCAACTGAGTACTAAATCTAGATATTCTATTGAGACGGTTTGTATGTTAGCTGTAAAAGTGATTCCCATATCATTATTATTGAGATGTGAAATAAAAGATTCGGCTGATTCTAAGCTGCCATTCCATATGAACAACAGGTCGTCTATGTAACGGCCATAGAATACCAGGCTCGCCCCAAGGTCCGCTTGGTGAATGTACACCTCTTCAAAAAGTCCCATAAAGAGATTGTCAAAACTTGGGGCGAACCTGGTACCCATGGCCGTTCCCCTGGTCTGTAAATAAAAATGATCTAAGTATAAAAAATAATTATGTTGCAATATGTACTTAATGCATTCCAAAATGAAAGCTTTTTGTTCCTTAGGTAAATACAGATCTTGCTCTAGAAAATGAGATACTGACGACAGCCCCAAATCATGGGTGATATTTGAATAAAGAGAACTGACGTCACATGTAATCCAAAGTTTAGTAGTGTTAGTAAGAGTGAAATCTTGTAACAATTGTAAAAGATGAGTGCTATCTCTAATGTAAGAAGGAAGTGTTATTACAAATTTCTGCAAGAATTGATCTATATAAAATGATAAATTGTATGTTAAATTCCCAATCCCTGCTATGATGGGACGTCCGGGGGGGTTATTTTTATCCTTGTGGATTTTGGGAAGATGGTAATAATGTGCAATGCTTGGATTGTCTACTCTCAAAAAATCCCTTTCATCTTTATTCAGTATTCCTCGTATAAAGCCTTTCCCTATTAGTTTTCGATAGGTCTGTAAGAACAAAGGAGTGGGATCTTGTGATAGGATTTTATAATAATTATAGTCCCCTAGGATTCTTTCTGCTTCTATGGTATAATCTTTGTAATCTTGAATGATAATCCCACCACCCTTATCCGCATCGCGAATAACAATATTCTGATTGTTCTGTAGGCTGTATAATGCTTTTTTGTGTCTATAAAATGAGTGATTTTTCTTTTTGGCCCCTGATTTTAACAATTTTTCACAATCTTCTAAGACCATATTTTGGTATAGTTCTATATATTTATTGTTAATGTTCGTAGGGTTAAAATTAGATTTATTTTTGACTGTTGTGTGTATGTATTCTTCAAATAAATGATCAGTTAAAACATCAACATTATCATTTGCCGTTATACATGGAATTAATTTGTTGGGTGTCATGTTGTCAGTTACTATCACCTGGGAATTTGTGTTATTGTAAGGGTCTTTTTTTAGTTTTTTGTTAACAAAATATTTTTGTAAAGATAAGCACATCCACTGCTTCTATTTTTTGAAAAAAACTAGCAACATTTGTGGACCAACACTATTTGGTCTGCATTAAAGATTTCCAGTAGGGCAGTCCCATACGAACAATTTAATCGGGCTTCAACCATTCTCTTTAGAACTGATAAGGTCACGATTCTCATTACCTGATCAAGATCTCTCATTCCACGAATATTTCTATACACTCACTACTTTCATGCACATGGGTCCTAATTTTTATGCACATTGGCTTCATACAATAATGATCCTCCACTTTATCTTTTTCTCGACACTATATGATCGATATGGTTACTATAATATTATATATACATTCTTTAAAAAATGGTTTTCATAGATGCATACCACATTTTTATCTTTACATTAGCTAAATTTTTCCATTAGCAATCTATTGTGACATCACACATCAACTTTCACATATATACACACTATCTTAGACATGCACTACATGTTCATTCAAGACTAGGATCGCTTACACAATCACTAAATTATATAAGAATTTTTACAACATAGGTTCACATAGCGTTTAGCTAAATAAGTCCAACAGTGGTCATATAGGAGAATAGCAACATTTGTTCACATATATGAGAACAGACATAGGGGTTTGTTCTGATCAAATCAAAAGTCCGTAGACACTATAGATCCATCTCATTCTATTTATCATGTTCAAATATCATAGGAATCCCATAGTAATATAGCTAAATTACGTTATCAACTTCCATTTATTGAAGAGGAATTCGTACCAATTCCACTCTTTCCTCACACAATCTGCAAACTCTCAGATTAGAATATTTTTTATATATTTTAAAAATTAATATATTATACACTTTTTAATAAAAATTGCCATTACATTGTGTGGTACATTTTTCCGTTTTTTAGGCTAGGGCCGGGAAATCCCACCTTTTCTGTAAATCACACACCTTCAGCAATAGATACTCTATACCTTTATTATCAATTTAATATCAATAAAATATCTCTTTAGGTTCTCTTTAACAAATCTTTACAGACTCAAACCGAAAACAACAAAATTTGTTTACCTTTTCTAAAATGGAAAACACCACAATTTGTTTTTTTAATTTTTTAGTGTGTAAGTGTTTTTATTCTAACATACATACGAACTATATAGATTATAAAATATCATGTTTTCTTTTGTTGATGCTAGAAAAAACAGCTATACCTTTACTACATGCAAGATATGACTAATATGGATAACAAAACTCCAGGTTCTTTTCTTTCCCCTTTTTCATTTTATTTTTGAGCTCAGACAAAACAGTTGAATTAAATCTTTTATACCAGTCTGTTATGGGTTAACTCACATTTGAATTTCTAATCAGGGACAATTACACTCATCGTATCAACTAAGCTATTATTGGTTACTCTAGGTGCTTTGACAACTTCCGTTTTTTTAATACACACCTGTATATAAGGTTTTTACTTTGTAACAATTGTATCCATTATTTCATGCCTGAGGAAACGACCGGTTACGGTCGAGAAACGCGTAGCGGTACTTTATATGGAATAAATATCTTTTAACTTACACGGAGGTTGTCCTTTTTGCTTTTACCGGCAATTTGCAAGGGTCAAGGTGTCACACATAACCTGCAGTGTGAATCTAACACAGCAATATCACGTTGGCTAAGAAAGTGAGCGATCCGACACAGGAGTCAGACAGAATCACTCGACCTGCATACAGACGCAGTTTACCACAGACATCAGTGTACTAACCACTGTGAGTGTTAGCCGGCTTGTCAGCACCGGTCACAGTACGGTGCATTTCCATTTGGTAAGCATTTTTGATTCATTTTACCTTGAAGTTGTCTCAAACATATTACGCTATGTGGCGCCCTCTTTCTCAACTTTGATTATGACTAGTTACCTTTATTTTTGGTACTTAATCTAATGTTCTGTCTTATATGTATCCATCTTAATTTGGTACCCCCATGCTCCCACATATCATTAGACCTATAGAACCATATAGTGTATATGTAACTTACTAAAAGCAAGCTAGTTTCACCCTCTCCCCATTTAGCTCCGTCAACATCAGGTTCAACAATATTGCCCTATGCATGCTAAGTACATACAGAAGTATTTACAGAAGTGTATACATATTTATTAGATAGTGGCTATTATTATATGTCTTTATAAATGCAGCTTCTCACCTACTTCCTAACCCAAGAAACTTTTACAGAGCCCAAAGAGACGCCCTATAGACATAACATCTGATATGTCCCCCTTACTGCTCCCTGATATATGATATATGTTTATGTTATTGGTCTAGGTGAGGCCATTGCTTTCTATATGGGGATTTATTTTCCTGAAGTCTAGGCATTCGAATATATGGGTTAACTATTTGTTTAAAATAAAAAAACAAATGGGGTATAACATTGGAGACCCACAAGTGGTCTCTAGTGCAGACAACATCCCTCTATAGCGGACTTGTCTCATTAAGGGAGGTCCAAAAGTGGCCTCATATATTATTGGGAGGTGCATAGAACACTAGGCAACCATGTGATACAATAAGAGGTTTCCCTTGTGGGAACAAATGTTGAAAAATGTAACCTGTTATATCATACATTGTCCATGTTTTCATATTTTCTATGATATGTTATTACTTGTATGCCTTCCTTTTAACCTCAAATAAAAACTTTAATAAAAAAAAAATATATATTTTATTTGGTCTCTAGTTATATAGTCCATTGTTTAACAAATACACGTCTCATTTTGCTTCTGTTCAAATTAAACTGTAAGTAATTTTCAGACTCCTCGCCAAGCCTCAAAGTTTCATGTGAGTACCATCTCCAGCTTTCTCCTGTTTGTGTAAAGGGTCTTTTCATATGTTAATGATGGGGTATTGTCTTGTTTTACGGTTGTAATGGGGGTTCATCTATATTTTCAATAGAGATAACCCGATTTTCTTAGAAAGTGTTTAAAGCTTTGTAATATTGATATCAGTATATGTTAATCTTGTTGTTTCTAGTAGTGTCTATTACATGCAGTTCTGTGAAAAAGATAGTATACTGTCCCTTTAATGCAAATGTTGATTTTTGTATCATGTATGAGTTCCACATTGGTTAATCTCCAAATATATTATTGTTAGCATATTCCCCCCCCCCCACTCCTAAAAGGACTTTAAACCATATTCATTGTTAAAACAAATGTCTTTCAAAAAAAAAATTAACACAATAATGTCTCTTTAAGAAAATAGACTTTATTTAACACGTCAAATATAAATCTGTTTTCAATATTTATTGTTTGAACAAGTACATGTAGATATACCAACAATCTCCAAATATTATATGTTAGCATATGTAATTTTGTTAAAGGGACAGTTTAGAAAACAAATAATGTTTTGCATTATTAAAAAAGTCAATTTTGTAATATCAATGATATCAAAGGTTTCTCACCAATTAATCATTTGTCTGTGTTTATTTTCATTTGCTAGCTAAACCTATGAGGTTTGTGTGCTCATTTCTTAGAGCTTGAAGAGTGCATGTAATCATTGGATAACATTTGTATATCTAAAACCTTGAGCTCATACAGCATATTTACCATGTATTGATCATTGATGTCTAAAATGTTGTTATGTCAGAACAACAAATAAGTGGTCATTTTTCATAGGCATAGATACCAGCGTAAGCACATAAGTCACACGTATTTCTCCATGTTTTGTTGTTTCCAACTTGATAATGCGTAATACAGTGTTTTCTTTGTAATCAATAATTCTGACTGTCCCTTTAAGCTGTGTTATTGGCATTCAAACAGTAATATGCCATCATGGATAATTGTAATGGTAATTTTGTTTGCGATTTCGGGAAACAGTTTGGACATCACATCACAGAAACCAATCAATATCATGAACAAGGATAGGTATGTGATGTGGTTTTCACACACTTATAACCCACACTCTGCAAACAATCTGCCTCCATGGACCCGATCCCATAGAAGTAGATTATATACAGAGTGTGGTCCACAAGTGTATGAAAACCACATCATCACATACCTATCCATTTCACATTAAATAAAAAAAACATTAAACATGAAAACAAATACTTACTTCCTCTTCCTTCCCCTCTTCCCACGGGGCTGAGGCTCTGGGAGGGTCAACTGCCGACTCCGACGAGATCTCATTGGAGATGTTGTGGGAAGAGTGGAAGGAAGAGTACTGGGACGACCAAGGTGAGGAGGAGGAAATGGGCTGGCAGGAGGAGATGGGCCGGCAGGAGAAGATGGGCCGGCAGGAGAAGATGGCCCGGCAGGAGAAGATGGCCCGGCAGGAGAAGATGGCCCAGCAGCAGGAGGCCCAGCAGCAGGAGGCCCAGGAGCAGGAGGCCCAGCAGATGGCGGCCCAGGAGCAGGAGGCCCAGCAGATGGCGGCCCAGGAGCAGGAGGCCCAGCAGATGGCGGCCCAGGAGCAGGAGGCAGACCAGCATGCGTCTCCCGGAAGAAATTAAACATCTCTTGTTGGAGTGTAAAGGTTCTGTTTTGGCCTTCTTCTATTCGAGTAAGGAGGTGTATGATTTGGGCTTGTCCTTCAATGATTTTGTTTTGTCCTTCAATAATTCTAGTTCTGCCTTCTATATTTTGTATCCGGGAGTTACGCATCTGGTCAATGTAGTCTAGTAGAACCCGCACCTCTGCTATTTCCTCTTGTTGTGCACGGCGGGGTGCCCGTGCACGGCGGCCTGCTGGTGCACAGCGGCCTGCTGGTCCTTGAGGGGCCTCTGCTTCCGCGGCATCTTCCTCTGCTTCCGGGGCCTCTTCGTCAAGGGGGGCCTCTTCGTCAAGGGGGGCCTCTTCCCTCCGAGGTGGAGAGTCATCCCCACCACTCTCATCCCAGGGGAAAAGGAGGAGACGGTAGTTGCTGTGCTGCCTCCTCCCCAGACTCTGTATATTTGAAAAAGAAATAAATGTATATATTAGCATATTTCAAAATAAAGGTTTAAATTACTAAGCTTACGATACAATTACAAATGCAGCCTCATTAATCCACTTTGAAATCTAACAATCAATACGATTTCCGCATTTTCTAAACCGTGTTTGTGATATCTCTGGTCAATCTGAATGTTTTAGCGTTTGTTTTCATTCTGTTTAAATGCACACCTAACCTATAGCCTAGATACTAATGTAACCGCAAAGTAATTTTGAATGCGTGTAAACAACGTAATAGCATTAATCTGATCCTTAAAGGGACATGAAACCCAATGTTTTATCTTTCACGCTTTCGAAGCATACAATTATAATCAACTTTCTAATGTACTTTTCTTATCTATTTTGCTTCATTCTCTGGATATTATTTGCTGAAAAGCATATCTAGATATGCTTAGAAGCTGCTGATTGGTAGCTGAATATAGCTGGCTCCTGTGATTGGTTCACCGTGTGCATGGCTATTTCTTCATTAAAGTATATCTAAAGAATGAATCAAATTAGGTAATATAAGTAAATTGGAATGTTGTTTAAAATTGTATTCTCTACCTTAATCATGAAAGTAAAGGTTTGCGTTATAGTGTCCCTTGAAATACATTAGTATGTTAATTTATTCTTAAATGAGCTTACCGTCAGATGAGAATGGCAGGTTCCCGGTATCAATTCCTCCGATACCGACTATATCCACCTCGGAGATGCAGGGACGCAACATTTCCTCCCATCGGCAGTAATCGATTTCCAGTGCAGGGCCGCCACCGGTTCCTGCGGCATGTCGAGCCTCCAGGCTTAACTTGTTCTTAAGATCCATCTTGCAGTCCCGGTATCGATGTTTAATAGAGTCCATATCTCTGTTCCGGCTACCCACTGCATTGACTGCATTCCTTATCTCATGCCAGAGCTTTCTCTTCTCAGTCGGGGTGGTCTTCTGATGCTGCAGCCTCCTATACCTGGCCATATAGGCTTCTACGAGGGCCTCCTTCTCCTCCATCGAAAACCTTGCCTCCCTAGTCACCTTGGCCTTCCCCTGTGACGATGCCCTCTGTTTCCCGGACTGTGAAGCCCTACTCTGTCCGCCACTGGGCCCAGCCACTTGTTCATCTTGAACCAAGTTGCTGGGTCCACCCACCGCTTCCACCCCCGCTTCCTGCCCCCCTTCCTGTCTTGTTGCTCTCCCCTCCCTCTCCTCCCCCTCTACCTCTCCCCTGCCTGCCCTCCATCTCTTCCCTAAACTAACCCCAACTAAGCAAAACAAAAAGTGAGTGTGATCAAATGAAAGGGGGTCAAAATAAAGAACTAAAAAGACCAAAATAAGTGCTGAAAGTGTGAAAGGGATATAAATAAAAGAGGGTAAGGAGTATTTAAATGAACAAAATGAAGAAGAAGACTAAAAAGAGGATATGTAAACTAAATGTAACTAGGGGATGGGGATGGGATGAGGATGGGGTATGGGATAAGAGTAAATGGGATTACAGGGAATGGGACTACAGGGAATGGGGTATGGAGTGTAGTATGAGAGGGTATGGGGTATGGAGTGTATGTAGTGTTATTGATAAGTGTATGTAAGTATTGAATGTGTTTGCGTGTAAATGTGTTAAGTGTACAGAAAAAGCACTCGCACACTCACCCAAACCAACTGTCGTTCACTAACTCACATTAGCACTAACTCTAACTCACACTAGCACTAACTCTCTAACTCACACTACCACTAACTCTCTAACTCACACTACCACTAACTCTCTAACTCCCACTACCACTAACTCTCACTACCACTAACTGACTCACAATAATGCACAAAATCTCTAAGCTCCAATCTCCAAAAACCCACCATCAACACAGTGAAAGAAGCCATGCTTGTGTGGTGCTTATATACCCTGTGTAAATGTTTAATGATGTACCGGTTTGCGTTGTAAATTGTGTTCAGGTGTGCTTTATTAGTAATTATTATTTGTGCAATGTGTATTAGGTGTGTGAATGTGCGCATGCTCATTTGGAGTTAGTATTTGTGGAATGTGTAGAATGCGATGATGTCATAGTGCTCGTTTTCTATGACATTGTCCAATAGTATTATGTTTAAATGTGAATTTGCGATGGTGTGGTATTAGTGAAGTGTTGTATATGTATGTTTGTCCTAATATATAGTAATATTATTTTGCTAGTGTATGTTTTTGTATTTTTTCCTTGTTGTTATTTTCCGTATTTCCGCATCTTAAAGTATATGCGTATTCCCTGTATTTTATTTAAATAAAATTCCCCCCGCTTCTGAATGTGTAATGCTTATGTGCTTTGTTTAGTGATTGTTGTTGTGACATTTGCGGCGTGTTATTGTTGTGCATGATTTGGTATGCGTCATATGACCGAGCTGTGCGTATTTCTTGCGAGATCGAGTGTTAGATGAAAAAAGCGTGTTTGTTTTCATTTCCATTGATCTCTATGGGAGACTGTCTAACGCGGGCAGGATTCTGCGTGTGAAATACACGCGTTAGGAGTATCGTTAGATGTTTTTTTTTTAACTCTAAATACCGGAGTTAAACAATGCCATGCGTTAGACATAAACCACGCGTAGCGTTAGCACCCCATCTACCGCCAAACTCCAAATCTAGCCGTTAGTTTGTTAACTAAGGTAGAAAGCAATATGACTTGCTAGTTGTAGTTAATTAATAATAAAATAACAAGTTAATTTGTCAAAGTGTTATATTTACAGTTAGCTGTGCAGTTTATGATTTTTATTTTGTAAAAACTTCTTAAAATGTACAACATAAGGAACCACTATGTACTGTAATGTTATAGTAGTAATAATTTTATATAGATTTTTTATGTCTATACAAAGCATTCCACTGTAGATCCATGTTTTGATTTTTATAAAGAAAACATCAATGTTTGTTAAGAGGAAAATGCAATTTAGACAACATCTGGGAAATAAAAAATCTATCCTTCTGGTTGGCCTTTGTGCATCAAGGATAGATTAGATATAAAGAATAAAATAAGCTCTGACTGCAAATCTAGTTATAGCTGACTAGTTCTAGAGAAAAACCCTGGGCATATTTCAGCATATAGGTTTGGGTTTCATACATCAGCGTTTGGACTTCATGTTTCTATGCATGTCTGAGCTACTCTTCTAATTACTTTTACATTTTTATTACTGTTCCCATATTATGAAAGATGGTAAGACAATATATTCTGACATTTTAATTTTCTCAGCCATTACATTGGCGGTTTCTTCAGCCTTAATATATTAAGCCTGAAGAAACGGCCAATGTAACGGCTGAGAAAGCATCACTACTTTTTATTAAATAGTTTTATATTATACCACTTGCTCTACATGTTTGTTCACTAACATCTGTACCAAAGAGTTCCTGCTTGGCCCTGCCATTGTAAGATTGGACCTCCCCGGTTCCAGCAGTATCTTGGCGTGCCATAGCTGAAAGACTGAGAGGTCCCAGTCTGCATGAATAGCACCTGGAGGTGCTCAACACTTGTGAGTGTTCTGGTTTTATTATACCTATACCCTCATCTTTGACTATATTATGCCAAGTGGCACCCTCATATTATTTGATTTCAGGTATGTATTGTGGACGAGGTGGACCAACACCAAGTTGCTAGGGGTATTTGAATCTGCCTGTCCATCACTTTACCCTGGATTGAGAGACTCAATTATTGTATGATATACTGGCTGGTCTGATTAGTACAGACATATTTCTCAAAGGGTGTCCCCTAGCACTAGATTATATATATATATATATATATATATATATATATATATATATATATATATATATATATATATATATAGATAGATAGATAGATAGATACATATATATTTTTTAAATATATATATATTTAAACATAAATAGAACATTTGCTATCATAACTACCTTTGGGTTAGTGCAGTTGATTTACTTTAAACTAGTGATACGCTTACTAACCCACGTGCATTAAAAATTTATTTCTGGCAGTGTTTGCAGGAGATTGAAAGCACTAGCTAGCGTGTCATTTGTAATCTAGCCCTAAGTTTCTAAAAAAAACATTTAAAATCAAGGGAATTCCCAACCTAAACTGCCCCTACTCTCCTTTGGGAGCTTTGCATGACATCATCAATGACATCACTGATCACATCACACATGACATTGTTGATGACATTGTCTTTGACTCTTGAAAATTAAATACACATGTACTATATATACAGTATATAGTTTTTAAACTTTTTAATAGTATTGGAGATGCCTCTAGAGAAATATCTTACAGTGGTATTGATGGGTGAGAAGGAGTTATATGTGAGGGAGAATGGATGAGAGGATGAGGAGGCTGTGTGCAAGGGAGAGGGGGACTGAAAGGGTGAACAAAGGCTGGCATGTGAGGGACAGTGAGCTAATAGGTTAAGCAGGGCTGTGTGTAAGGAAGAAGGGGTGAGAGGATAAATAGGGGGCTGTGTGTAAAGACAGTGGGTGAGGAGGGCACTTTGTGTGAGGGAGATAGGAATAAGGGTGTATAGCAGACTATGAAGAGACAGGACAAAGAGAAGGCTGTGTTTGAGGAGGTGGTTAAAAGATTGAACAGAAGCTGTTGTGTAAAGGTTAGTTAGATTGAGAGGGTGAGCAGGTTGTGAGTGAAATGTTGCTGTGAAGAGTGAGAGGTAAAGAAACATTTTGTGTGGGGGGGAAATGGAGGTGAGAGTGTGAGGAGTAGATCTGTGTGAGGGGGAGGATAAGTTGGTGGTTGCATGTGATGGATAAGGGGAATTAAAAGGTAGCCAGGGGCTTATGTAAGCGAAAGTGAGCTTACATGGTGCAGATTATACTATGTATCATAGGTGATGTCACTATGGTTAATTTCATCAACTCTGTCATGTGTGATGTCATCAGTGATATCATTGATAGAAATATTGAATTTGATGATAGATAAGAACCAATAAGCTGCATCAACTCTACCTTTATTACATGTTAGTTTTTTCTTAGGATCGCCTTATGCATGTCCCAGATATTTTTTTTATTATTTTGCAGTCTTTGGGGCCTATTTATCAAATGTCTTGCGGACCTGATCAGACAGTGCGGATCAGGTCCGCAAGACATCGCTGAATGCAGAGAGCAATACGCTCTCCATATTCAGCATTGCACCAGCAGCTCACAAGAGCTGCAGGTGCAACACCGCCCCCTGAAGACTCGTGGCCAATCGGCCGCCAGCAGGGAGGTGTCAATCAACCCGATCGTACTCGATCGGGTTGAATTCCGGCGATTCCTGTCTGCCTGCTCAGAGCAGGCGGACAGGGTTATGGAGTAGCGGTCTTTAGACCGCTGCTCCATAACATGTTTCTGGCGAGTCTGAAGACTCGCCAGAAACACAGGCCGTCAAGCTCCGGAGCTTGATAGATAGGCCCCTTTGTGTTTACAACCTTTATTGGAGTTTATTCCTTGAATCCACCACCCTTTGTGCTTCCTCACATTTCTCCTGAATCTGCTACCCTCTAATTTAAGATTATGACCCCTTGTTTTGGAATTGCTTTTTTGTGAAAAATATTTTCTCTTCTCTCCTCTAAACTATATATAGTGCTTTTTTTTTCACGTTTAATATTTAATACCATGAACTATTTTAGCAACCCTCCTTTATACAGTTTCTAGTTAAATTATCTTCCTCTGGAGATATGGTCTCCAGAACTGAACACAGTATTCCAGATGAGACCTAACTAGAAATCTGTAAAGCTGCATAAGAACCTTTCTGCTGCTAATACCTCTATCAATGTAACCAAGTACTTGACTGGTCTTACTGGCTGCACTGACTACCAACATTTAAATAATTTACAATAATAATTCCCAAGGCCCGTTCCTCTTCAGTTACAGTCGTTAATGAGACGGTAATTAGCTTTTGGGTTTTTGGATCTTAATTTTGCTCTTGGTAATATTACATTTTAGATCCCATTCATTTGCCCAGTCCTCCAGTTTTTAATATTGCTGCTAATTTGATGATGTAATTCAAAGCTCCCAAGGGTGGGAGTGGGGGGCAGTTTCATTTAGGAATGTCCTTACTTTTATAACATTTGATAGAAAACAAACCCTGGCTTTAATTTTAGTTTTTTGCCAATTAATAAATAAATAATCTTAATATTTTAATTATGTTGCTAAAGTTCTACTTTAAACTATATGTTTTTATTATTTTATGGTTATACTATTTCTATGAGCTAATATGAGCAATCCCCTTTACCTTATGTCTCCCAAATACATGGTCCTAAACATTTTTTTGTTTTGTTATTTTGCATTTGCCTTTATATTTTTATCATTTTGTATTTTTTTTTATGCATTTATTATTTCTACAGTCATTCAGAATATGTTGTCTATAAAGAAAGAATTGCATTAAAAGTAATTATATTATGTGAAATTGATATTAATAAGATTTAGGATTACAGAACAGCCTATAGTACTAAGATGATTAATTAATTTTAGAAAATAAATCTAATCCAATTTGAAAATTCCCCATATGTAATGTAGCACACAGATGGAACAATATCAATTTATAGAATTATAGATATTTTGAAGCACAATTTTAAATTGTACTTAAAAGAAATGTATGATCAATTGCACATTGCTTGTGCATGCCGTATCTATCTATCTATCTATCTATCTATCTATCTATCTATCTATCATCTATCTATCTGTCTGTCTGCACATAAAATTAAAAGAATCATTGTATGCTAAATACTGATTTTGAAATGTGTATAACAGTTGAATAGATTTATAAATTTGGTATTAACATTTATATTTCTAGTGTTAATTTTGAGCTGCAAAGTCTTAAACCACCAGCTAGTGTAAAGTGATATCAGAGTCTATTTTTTAGCTTTACACAGTGTAACCCTCGCACCATTATATTTAAGCAACTTGGCAGTTTTTCAGAAAAATTAAATACAGTAAAACTGCATAATCAACAATCACATAATAAAAAGTCAATGCAATATGATTTATTATGAATTTTATATGAGCAGTAGATTTTTTCTGACAACTTTCAAAATATAATTCAATTTGCTGCCCCCCTGCATCATGTGACACCCTCAGCCAATCACAGACTCACATATGTATATTCTGTAAACTCTTGCACATGTAACTGGGGACTCAATAAGTGTGAATATATAAAGACTATGCACACTTTGATAATGTGTAAATTGGAAAGTCTCTAAAACCAGCATGCTCTATCTGAATCATGAAAGTTTTATTTTGACTTTACTGTCCCTATGTTGCCAAACAACTAGACATGTGCATTAATATATAACACATTGGTACAATGAAGTCGAGATATTAGAACTAAACACGTACAGTACTAACAACCAGCTAGATTATGAGTTTTGCATTATGAGTCAAATAGCATTGTTATGGCCCATAACGCTTCATTTTCCCTAATGCTGCTATTACAAGTCTTGTCGGAATAGGTGTACCGCACACCTTTTAGCCTGTCACGCAACGTCAGTACCGCACTTTCAATGGGACTCCCATAGTGCCGGTATTACGAGTTTGCCTTGGAGGCCAAAAAGTGAGCGGCACACTCTATAACCACAAGACTCGTAACGCCATCTAAAGTCAGTAGTTATGAGTTTTACGTTACAAAGCTGTACCATAAAACTCATAGCTAAAGTGATACAAAGTAAACTAACACCCATAAGCTACCTATTAACCCCTAAACTGAGGCCCTCCCACATCGCAAACACTATGATAAATTTATTAACCCCTAATCTGCCGCGCTGGACATCGCCGCCACTATTAAAATGTATTAACCCCTATTCCGCCACTCCCCGACATCCATGCCACTATAATAAACCTATTAACCCCTAAACCACCACCCTCCCGCATCGCAAACACTATTTAAATATAATTAACCCCAATCTGCCGTCCGCCTACACCGCCGTTGTAATAAACCTAATAACCCCTAAATCACAAGCCCCCCACAATGAAATAAACTTAAATAAACTATTAACCCCTAAACCGAAAGCCCCCACAATGAAATATACTAAAATAAACTATTAACCCCTAAACCTAACGCCCCCCCTAACTTTATATTAAAATTAAAATTTCCCTATCTTAAATTAAATTAAAACTTACCTGTCAAATGAAATAAATTAATTTTAAACTAACAAACTAAGATAATTATTAAACTACAATTAACCCCTTAATGACCACAGAACTTTTCCATTTTTTGTCCGTTTGGGAGCAAGCGCGATCAAATACAAAAAATTGTTCACTTTTTCACAATTTTTTTCACAAACTTTAGGTTTCTCACTGAAATTATTTACAAACTACTTGTGCAATTATGGCACAAATGGTTGTAAATGCTTCTCTGGGATATCCTTTGTTCAGAAATAGCAGACATATATGGTTTTGGCATTGTTTTTTGGTAATTAGAAGGCCGCTAAATGCCACTGTGCACCACATGTGTATTATGCCCAGCAGTGAAGGGGTTAATTAGGGAGCATGTAGGGAGCTTGCAGGGTTAATTTTAGCTTTAGTGTAGTGTAGTAGACAACCCCAAGTATTGATCTAGGCCCATTTTGGTATATTTCATGACACCATTTCACCGCCAAATGCGATCAAATTAAAAAAAAAACGTTAAATGTTTCACAATGTTAGGTTTCTCACTGAAATTATTTGCAAACAACTTGTGCAATTATGGCAGAAATGGTTGTAAATGCTTCTCTGGGATCCCCTTTGTTCAGAAATAGCAGACATATATGGCTTTGGCGTTGCTTTTTGGTAATTAGAAGGCCGCTAAATGCCGCTGCGCATCACACATGTATTATGGCTAGCAGTGAAGGGGTTAATTAGGGAGCTTGTAGAGAGCTTGTAGGGTTAATTTTAGCTTTAGTGTAGTGTAGTAGACAACCCAAAGTATTGATCTAAGCCCATTTTGGTATATTTCATGCCACCATTTCACTGCCAAATGCGATCAAATAAAATAAGTTGTTCATTTTTTCACAAACATTTTCACAAACTTTAGGTTTCTCAATGAAATTATTTACAAACAGCTTGTGTAATTATGGCACAAATGGCTCTAAATGCTTCTCTGGGATCCCCTTTGTTCAGAAATAGCAGAAATATATTGCTTTGGCGTTGCTTTTTGGTAATTAGAAGGCAGCTAAATGCAGCTGCGTATCACACGTGTATTATGGCTAGCAGTGAAGGGGTTAATTAGGTAGCTTGTAGGGAGCTTGCAGGGTTAATTTTAGCTTTAGTGTAGAGATCAGCCTCCCACCTGACACATCACACCCCCTGGTCCCTCCCAAACAGCTCTCTTCCCTCCCCCACCCCACAATTGCCCCCGCCATCTTAAGTACTGGCAAAAAGTCTGCCAGTACTAAAATAAAACTATCTTGTAATGTTTTTAATTTTTTTAGCATATTTATATATGCTTCTGTGTAGGATCCCCCCTTAGCCCCCTACCTCACAAATCCCCCCCCCCCAAACAGCTCTCTAACCCTCCCCCTCTAACTTATTAGGATCCATATTTGGTACTGGCAGCTATCTGCCAGTAACCAGTTTACAAAAAAAGGATTTTATAAAGGACACTTTATAATTTTATTTAACACCCCCTCTCTCCCACTTTGCTGCCAAACATTTTACGTAGCATAGTGGTTCCCACTCACTCCCTCCCTGTGCACACACCTGCCCGTCGCCCCCTGTGCACGCGTGCGTGTCCGTGCATGACCCCGCCCCCCTCTTAGAAGAAGAACCCATTGATGGCCGCACACTTGCCTCCCACTTCGGCTCCCACCCACCAACGATTGCGGCCATTGATGGCCGATGCAGAGAGGGCCACCGAGTGGCTTTCTCTGCACCAAAGTTGTAAAAAATGTTATTGCAGGATCATTGTAATAACCGGAAAGTGACTGGAAGCGATCAGGATCGCTTCCACCGCTTTCCCAGACCTACGACGTACAGAGTATGTCCTCAGTTGTTAAGGGTATTTTTTAGAGGAGGTACCCTGCACGTCGTCGGTCATTAAGGGGTTAAACTAACTACCAATTAAATTAAACTAAACTACAGATTAAAAAAAGCCTAACACTACTCTAAAAATTACATAAGTATCTAATTACAAAAACACTAAATTACACCTAATCTAATAGCCCTATCAAAATAAAAAAAAATAAAAAAATAATAATAAAAAAAAACTTAGCCTACAATAAACTACCAATGGCCCTTAAACGGGCCTTTTGTGGGGCATTGCCCCAAAGATATCAGCTCTTTTACCTTTAAAAAAAATACAAACACCCCCAACAGTAAAACCCAACACCCCCACAAGCCAAAGGAAAAACATCAAATTTTGAAAAAGTAGGTAAGGAGGACCAGGTAGCACATCTTACAAACCTGATCCATAGAGGCCTCATTTTTGAAGGCCCATGAAGAAGCCACTGCTCTGAGGAGGCTTAACACCCGCTGACTCATATGCTTAGTGGATGATACTCCTCAACCAAAAAGATAAGGAAGTAGAAGAGGCCCTCTGACCCCTACGCTTCCCAGAATAGATAACAGAGAAAAAGTTTGTCTAAATTCCTTCCTAGCCTGAAGATAGAACTTCAAGGCATGAACCACTTCCAGATTATGCAGTAAACGTTCCTTCTATGAAGAAGGCTTAGGACATAAGGAAGGATCCACAATTTCTTGATTGATGTTGTGATTTGACACAACCTTAGGAATAAATCCTAATTTACGGCTAGATTACGAGTTTTGCGTTAAGGTGAAAAAGCAGCGTTAACAGGTCCTAATGCTGCTTTTTCACTACCGCTGCTACTACGAGTTTTGCAGGTTTAGGGGCACCGCACAATTCTTTGGCCTTACGGCAAAACGACTTACGTAAACTTTGTAAACCCTTTTTTCTATGGGACTTCCATAGCGCTGGTATTACGAGTCTGTCCTGGGAGGCCAAAAAGTGAGCAGTACACCCTCTACCTCCAAGATCCGTAATGCATTCTAAAGACAGTAGTTATGAGTTTTACACTACAACGCTGTAGAATAAAACTCATAACTAAAGTGCTAAAAAGTACATTAATACCCATACCTACTAACCCTTAAACCGTGGCCCTCCCGCATCGCAAACACTAAAATACAAATTTTAACCCCTAATCTGCCGCTACGGACATCGCCGCCTCTAGAATAAACATATTAACCCCTAAACCGCCGCACTCCCGCCTCGCAAACACTAGTTAAATATTATTAACCCCTAATCTGCCGCCCCTAACATCGCCACCTACATTATACTTATTAACCCCTAATCTGCTGTCCCCAATGTCGCCGCCACTATATTAAATGTATTAACCCCTAAAACTAAGCCTAACCCTAACACCCCCTAACTTAAATATAATTTAAATAAATCTAAAGAAAATTACTATAATTAACTAAATTATTCATATTTAAAACTAAATACTTACCTATAAAATAAACCCTATCTAGCTACAATATAACTAATAGTTTATTTTACAGGCAAGTTTGTATTTATTTTAACTAGGTAGAATAGTTATTAAATAGTTATTAACTATTTATAAACTACCTAGCCTAAATAAATACAAATTGACCTGTAACATAAAACCTAACCTAAGTTACACTAACACCTAACACTACACTACAATTAAATAAATTAACTAAATTAAAAACAATTAAATTAATTAAATTAAATTAGCTAAATCACAAAAAAACAAACTAAATAACAGGAAATAAAAAACAAATTACAGATCTTTAAACTAATTACACCTAATCTAATAGCCCTATCAAAATAAAAAAAGCCCCCCAAAATAAAAAAAAACCTAGCCAAAACTAAACTATCAATAACCCTTAAAAGGGGCTTTTGCGGGGCATTGCCCCAAAGTAATCAGCTCTTTTACCTGTAAAAAAAAAAATACAAACAACCCCCCAACAGTAAAACCCACCACCCACACAACCAACCCCCCAAATAAAATACTAACTAAAAAAACCTAAGCTCCCCATTGCCCTTAAAAGGGCATTTAGCTCTTTTGCAGCCCAAAGCCCTAACCTAAAACATAAACCCACCCAATACACCCTTAAAAAAACCTAACACTAACCCCCTGAAGATAGACTCACTGTTCTGAAGGCCAGACATCCATCCTCAAGGAAGCAGCAGAAGTCTTCATCCAACCGGGCCAAAGTCCTCAACGAAGTCGGGAGAAGTCTTCATCCAAGCCGGGTGAAGTGGTCCTCCAGACAGGCAGACGTCTTCATCCAGATGGCATCTTCTATCTTCATCCATTCGGCATGGAGCGGGTCTATCTTCAAGACAAGAGACATGGAGCATTCTCTTCATCCGGAGTCTTCATACTGAATGAAGGTTCCTTTAAATGACATCATCCAAGATGGTGACCTTTAGATTCTGATTGGCTGATAGAATTCTATCAGCCAATCGGAATTAAGGTAGAAAAAATCCTATTGGCTGATGCAATCAGCCAATAGGATTGAAGTTCAATCCTATTGGCTGATCCAATCAGCCAATAGGATTGAGCTCACATTCTATTGGCTGATTGGAACAGCCAATAGGATTTTTTCTACCTTAGTGTCGACCCCATGCATAGGCTCAAATGGAGCCCGTTGCAAAACCTTTAAGAACAAGATTTAAACTCCAAGGAGGAGCATTCGATCTAAACACCAACCTGATCCTAGTCAGAACCTAAACAAAAGACAGTACATCCGGAAGCTCAGCGAGCCTCTTGTGCAGTAAAACAGACAGGGCCGAAATCTGTCCCTTCAAGGAACTAGCTGAGAGACCCTTCTCCAGTCCAACCTGGAGAAAAGAAGAAATCCTGGCAACCCTTACTCTGTGAAAGGACAAACCACGCTCTTCACCAGAATAAGTAGGTCCTCCACACCTTATGAAAGAAGCGACGAGTAACCGACTTACAAGCTTGAATGAGAATATTGATAATACTCCCAGAAAACCCTCTCTTGGCTAAAACTAAACATTCAATATTCCCAGTCAGCCTCAGAGAATCTAGATTTTGATGAATAAAGGGGCCTTGTTCCAGCAGATCCCTGCAACAAGGGAGCCTCCAAGGAGGAGATGATGACATCCCCATTAGATCTGCGAACCATATCCTTTGCAGCCACAATGGAGCAATCAGTATCACTGATGCCTGGTCCTGAAAGAATCAAACCACTCAAGGAAGGAGTGGTAATGGCAGGAAAAGAGAAATTAGATTGAACCTCCAAGGCACCGCTAATACATCTATTAGATCCGCCTGAGGACCCCTGGACCTCGACCTATATCTGGGTAGCTTGGTATTAACGCCATGAGATCTATCTCCAGTGTTCCCCACCTGTCATAATGTGGATCAATGACAGCGAACAAATGTGGGTCTCTGCCCACCCCAGAATCCGAGATACTTCCCTCAATGCCAGGAAGCTTCTCATTCCCCCTTGATGGTTGATGTAAGCCACTGGAGATTTATGGTCTGGTTGGATCAGATAAATTGGGACGAACCCAGTAGGGGCCAAACCTTCTGAACATTGATATTGCCCAAAGGTCTAGAATGTTGAACAGGAGGGAGCTCTCCTCCTGCATCCACAGGCCCTGTGTCTTCTTGGTGCCCCAAACAGCTCCCCATCCTGACAGACTTGCGTCCATAGTCACAGTCACCCAGGATGGTCTTAAAAAGGATGTCCCTCGGGACAGGTGATCGGGACAGAGCCACCAAGAGAGCGATTCTCTCGACCGGTTGTCCAGACTATCTGTTGAGACAGATCCAAACTCGCCATTCCACTGCCTCAGCATGCACAGTCTCAACGGCCTGAGGTGGAACGATGCCCATGCTGGATACCATTAGACCAATCACCTCTATACACTGAGCCACAGATGGCCTTGAGGAGGTCTGGAGGGCAAGTCATGTTGAAGCTAGTTTGCAACTTCTCTAGTCTGTTAGAAATATTCTCATGTCTATGGATTCTAATATCGTGCACAGGAATTCTACCCTGGTGCTAAGAATAAGAGAACTCCTTTCTCTATTTATCATCCCCAGAGGAGAGATTCCAAATTTTCTTCCACCAGACGAAACTATGGTGCTTGTACCAAAATGTTGTTTCAGTGGGGAGCTACTGCTACACCCCGGGTTCTGGCGACTGATAGAAGAGCCCCTAGAACCTTCGTAAAATTATTGGAATAGTAGCTGGACCAAACGGAAGAGCAATGAACTGGAAGTTCTGGTCCAGGAACCTAAACCTGAGAAACTGGAAGTATTCCCTGTGGATTGGAAGGTGAAGGAATGCCTCCTTCAGATCTATAGTTCACCTCTTCACTCCACCTCTTCACTCCTCCTTAATAATGACTGCCATCAAATTTAAGACCCAGAGGTTCGACTGGCACCCTGGCCTTTGGAACCTCTAAAGTAGTCAAAACCTCCTTTAGTAGAAAGTGTAAACGTTCTGTCCTAAATCTAAAATTTGGATCCTCCCCAGGTGGGGAATTATAGGCAGCAGACTCCAACCCTGAAAGCTCATACTCTGAAGTTTCAGAGAGAACCTCATCCTCGGATAACTGATTGTATATATCCGACAAATTACATGATGCCACCTGGGCCGGAGTGCAAAATTTAACCTTTTGCTTGTGCTTAGCAGTGCGAGGGAAAGCACTAAAGGCCGCAGACATCGCCGTATGAAACTGCGCAGTAACGTCTGGTGAAAAAAGGCCCCCTCCAGATGGAGGATTAGCAGTGCAATGGGAAGCTGCATGTGTATACCAGATGCATGTAGGGTGTGCATCTCACTGAACGAGAACTCCTCAGAGGTGGGCGGCTCAGTGGTATCAAACATGTCAACCTTTTTGATATAATCCCCTTAACAAGGCATATGGAACATAAATGAGTCGGCAGATATTCCAGAGCTCCCTCACAATATAAATAGACATTACTCTTTAAAATAGAGGAAAATCCTCTAATGAATCAGAATCCTCCATAGCTAAAGTACGATATGCGGAGGACTACAGAAAAAAACGAACTTTATTTTAACCGGCACCTTTATACCCTCAATGGCTGGGGCACCCACCACCTCCTATGACCTAGACAGAACAGAGATAAAAATCCTCTCTGGTAGTAACTTGGCCAAGAGAAAGGAAATGGAAGCCTTGACCATTTTGGTCACATGGTGCGCAATGTAGGACCGCCCCTGCTATAAGAAAAAGCGTGCCAACCTGATGTTCCATCTCAGCCTATGAGCCCATAAACATCTTACACAAAAAAAGCAGCATAAAATCAAATAAAGCCTATATGATTAAACCCAACTGTTCATAACCCCCCTCAGGAGATATTAACCCTTGATTCCATATAGATAAAAGGAGTCACACTGTGACCCTGTCTTCTAGTGTTTGCAATATGTGTAAAAAATGAAATGATCTTACCAGAATCTATGCCATGGAACAGTAACACGGTCCTTCAAGTTTGACAAATTGTAGCAACGCTTCTGACATGGACTTGAGTGAAGAAAGCACCCAGCAAAACTCGTTAATGCTAATTGCTTAAAGAGCTGTTAATATGGGTCTGGATGGTTTTGCAGAAAGACTCTCTCTACATCTCCAGACTCTAACTTTCATCAATGCTCTCACTGAGAGGCTGACAAGACTACTTAAAACTCCAGTTCCATCTCGAAGAGTACTACCCTCCATGAGAGACTACTCCAAAATCTTCTGACACTTCTCTGCCAACCTCCTGTTACAAAAGGCAAACAATGACTGGGGGATAAGGGAAGTGGGGGAGGTATTTAAGCCTTTGGCTGGAGTGTCTTTGCTTCCTCCTGGTTCTGTATTCCCACAAGTAATGAATGCAGCTGTGGACTCTCCCTGTATTAAGAAGGAAATATATATATATATATATATATATATATATATATATACACATGTATATACAGTATATGTGTATGTATGTATACACACATATATACACATATAAACACAAACATACACACGTATACATGTATATGTATGCTAATATCCATTATAGCCTTTTCCAGTCAAACAGCTTGTTATATACCATATACCTTAAATTTTTTATATCAATAATTTTATCAGATAGTGTATATATGAGTGTAACACTTTACCTTAATGTAAAGTCCCATGTACTTTCAACTTGTAATGTGCACTCAAGTTAGCACAGACACAATATTTCAATACCTGCCACAGGTATGGGAAATATGTCTCAATGAAAGATCCAACTGAAGTGTCTTAAGGAACTACAATAATTTAATCAAAAGTATAACCTAAAAAGAGTTAAAGAACCATAATAGGTCAAATAATTATATGCTCTAATTCCTTAGAGCATGTCATTTTAAAACTATCAACCCTACACTTCTGTGTACCAAAATGTTTAACATCTTAGTAAACAATAGTGAAGGGTTGATAGTTCTAAAATAACACGTGATAACAATTTAGAAAATGTAGTTCTTTGACCATTATGTGCCTTTAATGATTCCATAACCTAAAACTCAAAACCTAAGCTCAAAAGCCTGACCTAAGCTACACATAGGGGCCTATTTATCAAGCCGTCAACTGTGCTGCTATTGCCGGCACCAATGCGCTCGCCTGACATCGCCTAACATCGCTGCCGCAGACCTGAATACGCTCTCCATATTTAACAAAAAAGCTGTCAAAAAGCTGCACACCAATTACGGGGCAATGAGCAGCGGACTGTCATCGATCTTGCTGCTCTTCGGCTATTTCCCAGCTTTATTTGTATACTGTCACTAAACACCCACACTATA